>NC_138044.1:41118057-41393057 GCF_964106645.2 Podarcis pityusensis
ACCCAGGCCTGACAGTTGCACCAAAAAGAAAACACAACAATCACACTGCCCTGTGATACTACCTCATATCTAAGTTTGGAGAGGTAAAAGGGGAGACCTAAGGAAGAACACTCATTTGTTCAGCAACAAACAGCCATTTGTGGCCAGTTACTGATAGGGAGAAATGCCCACATCCTTCCTTAGAGAGGGCTGTCAGAGGCAGTTCTCTGTTCAAAAGTGTTCTCTTTTTGAAGGGCTGTCCAGCAGCAGTGGCTGGTAACCATTTGGGGCTAATGGGGAGGCAGAGAGGCCAGGAATAGGTGGAGCCAGAACCAATGTCAGGCAATTCTAGTTTTGTCTATTACCCTCCCCGCTGAGTTCTATAAAAGCAACACCAAGACTTAAGGATGAAGAGTCTGACAGTCAGTACCATGCCTTGAAATGGATTAAAATAAGGCAGGCGGGTGGGGGCTGGCTGAACACAGACTGAGGTTGTTGCCCCATCCACCTCAATGGACTGGCCTCCATTGCTGCCAGGTCCAAGTCCAGTTCAAAGATAAGGAACCCTAAGAAAGGGACCTTGAAGTTGCCCATCTTCAACACCTGGGCAGCAACTTTTGCAGGTATGCAAGCCACCTGGGCATTGGCTTTCCCACTGTAACAAGATGTAATCTATTTAAAATATGGTAATGGTAAATTTGCATCTATATGTAGGAGTTGGATATGCAGATGTTATGCAAATCTTTCCTCTCCTTTAGGGTGATACATTTTCTCTCTCCTGCCCCCACCCCGCCCTCGTCATCTGATTATATTACCATATCATGGCAAATAGGAGCCAGCAGAGTGCAGACTGGCTATATCAGCCATGGAAATCTCATTAAACCATGTAGTAGCCACTAAGGATAGTGCAAGGAGCACTGACTTTGAACTTCCAGTTGAGGTCAAATCTTACGAAGAATCTACTGCAAAGGACCAAAGTTGGCAATATAGTAAATGCACGATATGCACTTAATGTATCAGGCTTTGGTTTTAGTGTGGACTGGGGTGTCCAGGGATGGAATTGACCCTTTCCCATGTACCCAATGAAAACCACCCACTTACCTTATGGGCTGCTTTTTTTTCCCACCCTTAGCTAAAGTTTCTCAGTGCCAAGTTAGATTACAAGAATGGGGGAGGGTTTGTAGCCAACTCAGCCCTACTCTGATCCACTGAAATCAGTGAACCTAAATTAATCATGTTCATTCATTTCATTGGGTTTGCTCAGAGTAGGACCAGTTTTGAATTCCACCTTCAATCTCCTGACTATTTTCCCCAAAGCAATTCTGTGTAGGAAGGGAGAGAGATTGGGTCATAATAGCAGTGCTGGGTTAACCCTTTCCCCTTTCACTATTTCTCCAGTTTCACACCCCGTTGCAAGTCCTGTTGAGAAGGTGAGGCAGAGAACCTGTGTTATATCTATTAGCGGATATTCTGCCTTAGATGTTGCGTGCAATGTTCTGTCGTCACATATGTGGGAAGGTGGCCCTTTGAGGAACTCAGATCCCAGATACACAGATCCTGGCTGGTATGAGCAACAGGGCTTCACCTGCCCAAGATCTCATTCCCTCCTAGACCTTCAGACCTTGTCCATGTGTCCTGTAGCCAGTGGAGGCTGCTCCATTAGGGTGAATGGGCTACTGCCCTATCAACCTCAGTCTGCCCTCAGCCAGCCCCCCACCTACCTGCTTGCTTTCCTTACAGCCAGTGAGAGGGTGGCCCTGTCTGCCATTGGCTCCGGCTAAATCCTGCTGTTGGTCTCCCTGCCTTCTACCCCACCAGTCCCAGTAACCACAGCCACCACTGCCTTTGCCTAAAGAGAGTATCCCAAGTCTGAGGTTTATAACTCTTAAGGGTTCATTCACACAGGCATATATATACACAGCAGCAGGTTCTGGAGCTACTTCATGTACGAGTTCAGTCTTTTAATGGAGCTACTTTTCTTCAGAATGGAGCATACTAGGATTCGAGACTTTCTAGCGTAGGTCAGGACCTCGATATCAAAATGAGGGATAACGGCCCTTTCTGCCCATTGCAGAATGACAGCTCATTACGTTCTTTAGGATGGATGTCAATGGTCCTTGTGTCTTCTGCTGTCCTTTCACAATAGCACCCTACTGTTTCACCATGTTGCAGATTGCCTCTTCTCCAAGAGTTCCTGCAAAAGGGAAAAGCTGTACAAAAATTACAGGGGAGGGTGGGAAAAATTACAGGGGAGGGTGCGAAACACCATGCCTTTAGCAGTAAGTCATACCCCAGCTTCAAGTGCTCAAGAAAGGAAAATAAGTACACATAGAATCTTTGCAGTCAGCCAAAACCAAACAGCAAAAGATTTCTCCTGAAGAGTTTGCTTTAGATAAAATGGTTGCTATTAGGTTATACATAATCTTATGCACTTCTGGTTCAAAGGTACTTGACTTTTATGCCCCAAGTTTTCAGGAGAAGAATGATTGTGTAAGGGGAAGTGAAATTCAAGCAATATCAAATGAATGCACACACACATGCACACAAAGATATACCCACACACATATATATGTACATGCATGTTTTGTTTCTGCTTGTGTTGCTTACCACCTACAGCAAACCTCACCCCTTTATCAACCCACCGACTCCTAGACTTTGTGAAACCTTACACGATAATCCAAAGTGGGGAACCTTTATAGCTCCCACCCTGTGGTCCAGCTTCAACTGGTGGGCATGGCAACTCACAAATCAATTGCAAAAAAAAAAAAAAGTATATTAGTCAAAACTACATACAAAAATGCATTTATTAGGAGAAATTTGCCCCCCAAATGCTGATGAATTTTCCTGAGGATTTTTTTTAAAAAAAGAATTGTAAATTGTTCTGGAAAATTAGAGAATGGAATATAAGATGGGGGGGGGGGGGCATAAGAAACTCTGAGAGCCAAAATTGACAGATTTGTCCAGGTACTTCTATCTCCTAAGCTCCTTCATTTTATACTAGATTGAAGGATTCCCCCCTATTTTCACCCTACTCCTCATCCAAACTTTAAATAATAAGTCAGGCCTTGAGCTCAGGCTTTCAGTCTAAAAGGCACAGCACAAAGGGAAAAAGGATTAGGAGAGAGGAGTGGGGAAAGCAAACTCTTGCTACCCATTGTTGCTCCCACTGTAGGTGGGACACAGAGCAGGGTCTCTGCATCAGATCTTAGGGAGCAGCCAAGTTGATATGGGAGTTGGCAGTGCTGGTCCTAAGCCATTCAGGGCTTTAAAATCATTTACCAGTATCTTGAATTGTGCCCTAGATTGAACTCTCTGTGTGGCCAGAGCCAATTTTAAGTCGCATAAATTAGCCCTTAGTATCGAAAATTCTCAACAGAGATAGCACCATATATGATTAGGTAGCAATGACAGCTCTTCCTTCTTTCTCTAATAGCATTCAGAGGTCCTGAGTGCATTAGCAAAAGAAATTGATTATTAGGTTCCTGCCATCAACTTTCTGCTCCTCAGCTATTCCAAAAGTAATTTAATTGTTTCAGTGGGCTGGATGTTTCCTAGGGGCCCACTGTCACTTTTGAGTTTGGAATGAGGTGCCTTGCGCCAATTCCATTCTTACAAATGGAATTTCCCATTTTGCTCTAATAAAATTGTACGTGTAAGCAACATAAGTCTTAGGAGATCCACTCATGATTATTCTGCCTGGGTAAACAGAACTTTTCATTTGAATGTATCCTGCTTGTATGTAGGGAAGGAGATACCGGTAACTGAAAATCTGCTCTGAAAGTCTGCTTTGAATACTGGAATGTTATTTTATTAGAAGTGGATTGGGGAAGGTAGAGCTTCTATAGGTCTGCACCTTAGCTTGGTGAGGTGATTATAATTCCAAGGGTCTAGATCTGCCCCTTGAATTTTCTGGGTTCAGGTAGGGGCTTTGGGCAGAGATTGCACAGAATGCTTATCAGTGGCATCTCCAGGTAGGACTGGCAATGCAGCCTCTTTGAAACCCTGTAAAGGCACTGTTATTCAGCAGGGGTTGATCTCTTAACTGTTTTTGGAAGCAGGTATCTATGCTAGCCAAATACCTTCCCTTTAATTTAGAGAAAAGGCAAGCAAGAGGAGGCAAGATAGACATTTATGGAATTATACATGGCATGGAGAAAATGGAAAGTTTTTCTCCCTCTCTCATAACACTAGAACTCATGAACATCCAATGAAGTTGAATGTTGGAAGATTTATGTCAGATAAAAGAAAGTATTTCTCCATGCAGCACATAGTTAAACTATGGAACTAGTTTCCCCAGGAGGCAGTCTTTAATGGCTTTAAAACTTGGATGGCTTTAAAAGAAGATTTAGACAAATATCTAAAGGAGAGGGCTATCAATGGCTACTAGCCATGATGACTATGCTCTACCCCCACAGCTGGAGGCAGCAAAGCTTCTGAATACCAGCTGTTGGAAACCACAGGAGGGCAGAGGGCTCCTGCAGTCATATGAGAGCCAGCATGATGTAGTGGTTAAGAGTGGTAGTCTTGTAATCTGGTGAACCGGGTTCGCGTCTCCGCTCCTCCACATGCAGCACTAGATGGACCATTGGCCTGATCCAGCAGGCTATCTTTATGTTCCCATTTCATCCCTTCAGGCTGATTGGCTCCTAGGGAGACAGAGAGCAAGGAAGTGGGGAGACCAGAAAAAATGGGGGAAGGAAAGGAGTTTTGAGAAGGTGTAATAATTGTAATAGTAATACACCCATCTGGCCGGGTCCCCCCAGCTACTCTGGGCAGCTTATTATGTGAAAACATAGTAAAACGTCAAACATTAAAAACTTCCCAATACAGGGCTGCCTTCAGGTGTCTTCTAAAAGTTATGTAGTTCTTTATCTCCTTGACATCTGATGGGAGGGCGTTCCACAGGGAGGGTGCCACTACCGAGAAGGCCCTCTGCCTGATTCCCTGTAACTTTGCTTCTCGCAGTGAGGGAACCAGCAGAAGAACCTCAGAGGAGGACCTCAGTGTCCGGGCTGAGCAATGGGGGTGGAGACACTCCTTCAGGTATACTGGGCCGAGGCCATTTAGAAATGATGGAAGCAGATGGAAGGAGATAGTAAGGGAAGAGGAGAACTTGGGCTGAAGGGTATACAAAATAGCAAAATGCTTTATATGGGGAAATTGCTTGAGGGGGGGAGTATATGCCATTCTAAACTCTACAGAGGGTGGTGAATACAGCACATGATATGGGTTGTCCCTTGAATCCACTAGATGACATTGCAAGGGATCATTGCCTTAGGAGAGCGAGAAAAATTCTCATGGATGACTCACACCCCAGCCATCACCTCTTTAATCTTCTACCCTCAGGCAGGAGATATAGAAGTATAATCAGCCGTACCAACAGGCTAAAAAATAGCTTCTATCTGTGGGTTGTTAGGCTCTTGAACAGAAAATAACATAGTAAAATTGACTTGCGAGGTGGTGTGTTGTTCGATAAGAGATTGAGTGTTGGGGGGGGAGGGAGGCTCGTTTAATTTCATTGTACACAGGTTGTAGAATGACAATAAAGGTGTTGTTGTTGTTGTTATACAGAAATACAATTGGGGGAAAATTGCACTAAACTGCTGGTAAATTTTCATGAGGATTTTTTTTAAAAGCAAATTGTTGCACAAATGTGAAGAACTGAATTTAAGATTAAAAAAATAGAAACTTGAAGAAGTTAAATTAACAGATTTGTCCAATCTTAGCTGCCCACATGGGCTTATTTAGGGGGAAGGGCCATAGCTCAGTGGTTGGGCATCTACTTCCCATGCCAAAGGTCTCAGCTTCAATTGGCAGCATCTCTGGGCAGGGTTAGGAGAAGCTCCTATCTGAAATCCTGGGGAGCAACTGCCAGGCAGTGTCAGAAATACTAAGCTGGGTAGACCAATGGTCTGACTCAGCATGAGGCAGATTTCTATGTCCCTATATTCCTGCTGCAGTCTGACACTACCAAAACAATAAATATAATAAATGTTTGTTGCACCAAGACTACAAAAATGCAGCCATTTGTGACAGCTGTTTTCCTTATTCTGCCATTTGTCTGAAGTTTTCTTCATCCCTCTTTTGTCTCATTTTTCTCTTCTAGCCTTAGTCACTAAGAGGCCTCCTCAGCCTATGTACCCTATGGAGAACCAGACGAGCATGATAGATGTCCAGCTGGGTAAGTTGCATTTTGGGGGGGATAACAGTCTGGAGAAAATGAATAAAGCCAGAAAAGTTTATTGCCGGCGTTACTACATGCAAGTCAATTTGCAGTGCTCTCGTTTATAAGGGTGGAATTTATTGCCACAACAGCTGCAGAAAATGGGTTTGCGTAGTGTCAAGGAACTCTGCTAACTGGCTATTTAAGACAACGGGCCTGTGGGTCCTTGGAGAAGATGATGGATGGTGTCACAGATGTCTGAAATGGCACATGCAACAGCCAGTTCTTACTGTGCATGGAGCAAACATGCATGTAAAATTATGTATTCTTAACAGTACTCAGGGTAGGGGCATGATAGACAATTATTCAGTTATGGAAAAAGTGGAGAGAGAGAAAGATGGGTTTTCCTTTCTCTCCCATATCACTAGTAAGTAAGTCATCTAATGAAAATATTTTGCAGGAGAACCAGGACAGACAAAAGAATGGGCTTCTTCATACAATGCACAGTGGAGTTAATGACAGGAGATGGGAACTTTTCCCAACCCAACATTCCACGGGTCACATACTGGGGTTGGGTGAGACCAGGGGCCAAAGTTGGTGGGTAACAAGGCAAAAGTGGGCAGCCCTTGAGGATGTGAAGCAGCCCCAGGGAGCGATGTAGCCCAGGAGGAGGCTGAACCCCCTAGTGCTCTGTTGCATAAAACTCCCTCAGAATGACACAACCAATCAGGGCACACCCTACCTCAGCTAACATCATGTCACTCTGTTAGGTTGCTAAGCAACACCTCCGCCCGTCTTCCTCTTGGTAGGCTTCAACACTAACAGAAGTAACTCTTGAGTTAGGAACAGAATGATCCCTGCTGCTGTACTTGGAACAAGGAACATACAAAATAAATGGAATCTAAGCAGGCTCTTCAGTAAGTCCAACTAGTTATCTGACCTAATTGCAGTCTCTAGACTTCAGATAATACCTAAAGTTGGCTTTGTTCTTACTAAGAAGCATTTTCTTCCATTCCTTTATATGATGACAAAGATCAAAACAATCCTGTCAAACTGAGACAGAAACTGAAAGCTGGAGTTGCTTTCCAGCTCCCATTATACGGTGCTCAAAATTTAGAATAAGATTTCAAAAGAGCTACAAAATGAAGAAGATTCTCCAAATCATATTAATTTCCTTTTGCCATGCTAAGGCAGACAATAAGTTAATCCCAAGAGGACAGCCAATCTCACATTCATAAGTTCTGTCTCACAGTTATTTTAGAAAGATCACATAGTCCTTTGACAATAGACACATTACTGCAAACTCATTTTGCCTTGGTAAGACAGGAAAGAGTATTAACAGATGTGTGGTTGTCAGGGTGCTCCATCCAGTGGGTGTAACAATATGAAAAGTATTACTAGGCAGACTTCTCAACAGGTGGCAACTGTGGGCAGTTGTTGGGGCCAGTTGAGGCAGATTTATTAGAGTAAATGGGGCATTGCCCCACCAATCTCAGTCTGCTTTCCACCTGTATTTATAATCAGTTCAGAGGGTAGCACTGGCTGTCAGCTAACTCTTCAAAAATTCAGCAGGGAGGATGATGGAGACAAACTCAAATTGGCTCTGCCTGTCATTGGCTCTGGCTCTACTTACCACTGGACTCCTTTGTATGCCCAATCAGTCTCAAAGGACAAAATCTACCAGTGGTTGGGGACCCAGCAAAGATGCACTCTTCCATTGACTCCCGAGACAGACGGATGCCAACCAACCAGCCTTGGCAACACTCTGTGTACAAGCTAAACTCCCCTTTCCATTTCTCCTATGCTTGAGCTAACCTAAGACAATGAGTGGCTTTATACCATCAGGCCATTGGTCCATATAGCTCAGTGCTGAGCACAATGACTGCCCAGCAGCTCACCTGGGTTTTAGGCAGAGATGTCTCCCAGCCCTTCCTGGGGATGCTGGGGATTGGACCTGGAATCTTCCATGTGAAAAGAAGATGCTTTGCCACTGGAACAGCTTTTCTGTTCCTGGTGGCTTCTGCCCAACCATTTCACCTGTTCTTCTGCTTTTCATTCACTACATTTGTGGGTTTTTGTTTTTGTTTAGTCTTGTCTATGATTTTATTGCCACTGCCATCACTTTTGATGATAAATTTGATTGATTAAAAGAGCATTCCTCTATGTACCATTTGAACTTATTTTACTTTGCAAAGCGTCTTAGTCTTATCTGAAGTAAACATCCTTCTCTTCTGCATTTGTTAACACTTTCACATTCTTAGGATTGCGGTTTTTAAAAATTCAGCCTTTGTTTCATTGATCAGCATTTGGTCTGACATACTGAGCAATTCCCAGAATTTTATTCACCCATTTGTTCCATTTATTAATGACTTCCTGCAAAACATATCAGAAAACTTAACTCTAAAAATGTAAACTAATTAAAAAAAATAAAAGAATTTTCAATATAAGAACAATTCTGCAAACTTCCCCAAGCCATTTTCCTATAGATAAAAACATATCAGAAAACTTAATGCTAAAAACGTAAACTAATTTTAAAAAATAAAAGAATTTCCAATATAAGGACAATTCTGCAAACTTCCCCAAGCCATTTTCCTATAGATAAAATATTTAGATAGTCCATTATTCATTTGGAAAGTTCCTTAAAGTGTGCTTAAATCAAAGCATCAGCCTTGATTGATTTGCTCAAAGCTTTCAGTCCTAAAGATCTGATTCCATTATGGACATGGCTGGGCTCTCCAACACTTTGATAAGGACGTGAAAGATTTCCTTTGGAACCTAGTTGGAGCCAGGGAAAATTCATTGCTGAGTGTAGCAGCATTGGGATCAATCCTGCTCTTACCAATTCATTAGTATTTGTTCCCACTAAAAATGTAAAAACAGCTCTGTTGGCTCAGATCAAAGGTAACCCAGAAGGAGGGTACCTTAAACTCCCCAATATCTATTGTCACACTTCAAAGAGGACTATGGGGTTTGCTAACAATTAAATATATTCAGTGCTTTTTTCTTAAAAAAAATGTTTAGGGGGTACTCTCATTTTCCTACTCATATTGAAATATGGCCCATCAATGAGACCAAACTTAGATTCACAAAATATTTAGGGGTATGCATACACCTGCGCCCCCCCCCCGAAAAAAGCACTGAATATATTTATTCCAGTAACACTCAGGAGCACTTATAGACCAGTTTATTGGTCCCAACCTGTTCACAGAAAACTGTGATTTCACCACTACCTTCTTTCAGGGTACAGGGCTGTAGTGCAAGTTCTCTATACTAAGAGAACTTGCATGTGTAGTGGTTAGAACAGCCTTTCTCAACCTTGGGTCCCCGACATCGCTAGCTAGCAGGACCAGTTGTCAGGGATCATGGGAGCTGTAGTCCAACAACATCTGGGAACCCAAGGTTGAGAAAGGCTGGGTTAGAGTGTTGGACTATAGGGAAATGAGGGTTCAAATCCTCACTCAGCCATTAATACGACTTTGGGCCAGTTACTGCCCTTGAGTCTAACCTACCTCATATGGTTGTTGTGAGGATAATATGGAGAAAGGGAGAACCATGTATGTCACTTTAATCAAATGGGTAATGATGATGATTATTGATGCTGGTGGTGACAGGTGGTTCTCCTCTGACTGGGGCACAGCCCCAGAGAATGATTCCTCAAGGTCCCTACCCCTTGTATTTCTCTAGAATATCCACCTATTGCTTCTCCCTCAACAGTTCCAGATTCATGTAGCCATGCTTCCCAGGTCAGGACATCTGACATTCGTTGACTGGGTTTTCCCATAAAGAAGGGCACCTTCTTCTGCCAGGTGGAAAAACTTGGAACAAGCTCCCTTCCTGGCAAACAAGGGAGCTCTGCAGAACTGAGAGGGGGAAATTGCTTCAGTTTGCATTTCAGTGTGAACATACCTGTCTTCACACCTCCCAAAATAGTACATGAACTGATACACAAGCATCCTTCAAAACTGCAGTGCAAGTCTCCAATCAGAAAATGCATATATTGAGGGGAAGTCTGCATGAAAATCCACATAATGCTGCATGACATTAGGAGACCCTGATTACAAAAATGTGTATATCAATGAGACAAAACTTCAAAATCCAAAAGCAAGCAGCAGGCCAGGAGAGGTGGCGCAGCTGCATGCACTTGTCTCAGGCTTTGGAGGGCCAATTTGGTCAGGGCTCCCATTAGGGACTGCCTGCTTTTTCTGTTTGTGTTTATAACTTTATTATAGCAAGACTCCCACCCTGGGCCTCGAACAAGCTCTGCATAGGCCTGGTAAGCCCCCATTGTGGCAGTTGAGCTTTGCTGGGTCATCAGACTAAAGGCCCTTCTAATCCCACACTCAATCCGTGGTATATTGCTACTGAGAAATGCTTGTCTTTCCCCCCCACAATTTTGAAGTAGTACGTGGAATGTGGTTATATCAGTATCACAGCCCCTATTGTATAGAACCAGTGGTGTCAATGATGGTGAGAAACATGTATCCTTTCTGCCTGAAGTCATTTAAAGGTTAGCACACACAGGTCCCTGGGAAGCTCCCAGAAAACTGGCAGACTTAACTTGATTATGGGGGCGGAGGGAAGAGAAGTCTATTCGTGGAAAAGTTTTCCCATTGCCAACGCAATAGGTTTTCTGTTTTACATTAATGAATGCACTTGAATGATTTGCAATTCAGCCTGTTTTCAGAAAACAACAAATAGAAAATGATATCGGCTGAAATGTATTTCTTGCTCATGGTTAGGCTTTGAGAACTTGCCAACATTCGTTTTTATGAGGCATTGCTGCGGGTGGGGTGGAGGTTTGCATTTAGGTGCCAGAGGGAGGAACAGAAATTAAAACTGGGTTAAGTTTGCATCCCATTCTCACCCTTATTAGAAAAAAAAAGAAAAGAAAAGATCCAACTTTTGAAATGGATTCACACTGTGACTTTTATGGTCTTTTTGCTGGGCTTGTCATGAGAATGAGTTATTAGAATGTGAATGGCTCATATACTCTGTAAATTACAGGATAGTAACATTCTGCTGTGCTATTTTGACCTTTTCAACATTCTGCAATTTGCTAGGCTGTGCCATTCAGCATTTTCCCTTGTTTACAGCTTTGCTAAATGGACGAGAAGTGGCAGAACAGGCAGCCAATCAAAATATACAGTATTGGTAAAGGTCAAGATCGTGCATCATGCTACTTTCCCCACAGTTGGCTATCAAAGATTAGGGCATCTAGATTAGCTTAATGGGCTTCTTTTTATGAGAGTGGAAGGGAGGGGGGGAATGGGATTTCCTAATTGGTTTCAATAGGGCAACAATAGAGCATTAATAATGAGAAAGTGTTAATTAAATTCCCCTAGAGTATAACAATATGGTGTTGGGTTCCTCAGGCAGAAAAGTCACATGGTTGGGTGCTGCCAGCAGGTGATCTAACTTGGGTAACTTGGTCATCTTTGCCACCCTGTCAGTTTTACCATACAGCGAGGGCATCAATGCGCTTAAATGGTAATCTACATTGGCACTTTGTGTAGCGCAAGGATTGTCAACCAGAATTGGCACATTTGGAATTCTGAGAAAGTGCTGTGGGTGCCAGTCACAAAATGGCTGCCCTATGGCCTAGCTTCAATTTTAGTCAGCAGCAGTTGACACAAATCCATATGCCCTTCTCTATCCTCCATCCAGGAAGGTGAGAGGCATTATCAGAGTTCAAGGGCGCATTCCAGCCAAACAAAAACACTCAAGGAGGATGTCAAGGAAGTCAGGTGAGGGGTATGACTGAATAGGTGTGCAGCCTAAAGAGATTTTCTTGAGGGCCAGACAGAGAGGGCCTGGGCCTGAGGTCCACCACCCTGCACCAGAGCAATGCAGCCAGAGCACTGTAAGAAATTAGAGCTGGCAGTATTGCTTGAACATAGTGATGGGATGGAAACTTGATTCATTTATTTAGAAACATTTACATACTGATAAATACTTCCAAAAAGCTCTGAGCAGGAAACCTACCCAAAGTCACACTTCCTGTAACAAATACACGAACTGAAACATAGCCACCTTTCAGCATCTGCACTTCTCCAAATTTTGCTCTGCAGTTTTCCAGCCAAGTAATGTGCAAAAAATGCATATGCATAACTAGGGCAAAATGTTCATAAAAATGCACATGTTAGTGAAAATAACATGCAAAGAAATGGATTCTATTGGGGAACATTGCTTTGCAAAAAAATGTGCACTTTAGGCAAAAGTGTGTGTATTGGGAGCAATCTGTACTAAATGTTGATGAAATTTCATGAGGACTTGCATACTTATCTAGAAAAATAGAGAACGGAACATAAGACTGGAAAAATGAGAAACTGAAAGAAACCAGGATTGACAGATTAAACCATTCCTACCTGCTCAGTGCAAAACAGAGGGCTTGGGGGCAATGCTGGAGCACTGTGTGCTAACAGCTTTGTGCTAATGCCATGTGCTGATGTTGGGCATGGACAGGAACTGTGGGCAGAGAGGTGCATCTCTATATGCAAAGTTCATAGATGTCCATTGTGGCTTTGGGGGGAATCCTTGTAAAGTACTGACCCTCATTTTGCTTCCCCCTCCAATAGAGATCTATTTGGCCAGCATGTAAATAAATATCAGTTTAATTTTAGCAGCGCTCCAGCCAAACAGTTTACTTCAAGGGACTCCAATTATGTGGCTCGCAAATGTTGCTGCATGCTTTACTGCTCAAGCTTCCTCCGATTCTCTGCTAACTCAAAGCATTTTCCATCCTTCACTGCCCAAGCTGAATAGTTTATGGGTACGGAATTTACATATATTACAGCCATCCATGATTAAGCTACAAATTATAGTTCACTGATCCGGAGACAATGACTAGAGCTGGGTGAATAATTAATTAACAACAGGTAATTTATTCAGTGGATTTCAGCCTTCTTCTCTGTTCGCGAATTGGACATGTAGAGACAGAACGGGGTTTTCTGCAGTGTATTCAAATGATTTGGGTAAATAAGTCTGCCTATCCAGCCCAGCCCTCGCCTGACTCCTGGCAAACATTCATTATATCTAATCCAGAAATTGGATGTTCTGATGGGAACTTTCAGCTTTCCTCTAAGGTCTGCTTCCCTTTCATGACTGATGGGTCTAGGCCCTTAAAAACAGAGAGATGTTTTATATAAGGTGTTCTAATGAATTTGCTCATTCAGCTTTAGATTCTACAAATACAGGGGTGGGACTACCCGCTTCTAGGCAGGACTTGTTGCTGTGTTTGTGTTTGGACAGTAACAGTAACATGATGATGCTACTGGTCCTTAGGCTCTATATCAGGATAGGGAAGTTCAGACTTCTGGGGGATACCCAGGCCTATCCTTCTGGACTCCTGGAGTCATCCTAGGCCATACAGCATACAACTCCCATGTATTTTTTAATTCTTTTTTCAGGCTGCTTGGATACTATGCAAAGCATACACTCAAACTTTTTTACATCTTTCAGTTTCATTCTGGTGGGTACCTTATGCCCAGGCAGGGCCAACTCACCCATGAAGGAAGGTGAGGCTGCTGCCTCGGGTGGCGAGAGACACAGGGACAGCAGATATGGCCTCCAAACTTCAAGTTAGAATAAAGGAGATTCCGGCTAAACACCAGGAAGAACTTTCTGACGGCCAGAGCCGTTTAACAGTGGAACAAACTCCCTCAGAAGGTGGTGGACTCTCCTTCCTTGGAGGGTTTTAAGCAGAGGTTGGGTAATCATGGATGCTTTAGCTGAGATTCCTTCATAGCAGGGGGTTGTACTAGATGACTCTTGGGGTCCCTTCCAGCTCTACAGTTCTATGAATGCATCACCTACTGTTGCTACTGCTTCCACGGTGGCAGCAACAGCTGTGGTGCACTCCCTGGAGGCTGGATCTGTCTCCTCTTTGGCACCCCCCCAATCCCTCCTCCCAACTCTAGGGAAGAAATGGTGGGAGCTCCCCTTTAATTCCCACTTGATTTGATTCCCTCCTTGTTCCCGTAGATCTTTATTGCCTCCATTGTTCCAGATGTAGATATTCACTCACCCCCTTCTTCTCTGGTGGGGGAGCACCCATTTTGTGTTTCTCAGGTGCCAAAATGTATCATGTCCCAGGCTATTTTCTGCCTTTTTGCCATCTCTTGTGGGGGCTGGTATTCTCATTGCCAAATGGCCTTGATTAGCAGTAGACAGTATGGAAACTGACAAGAGCATTCTCTCTGGGCATGCTATTTTTTCAATAGATGACTACATTTGCAAAGAGATGCTAGGATGACAGATGTGTTGATTTGTGCCCCGAATCCACATGCTTAATTTACATGATAACTGATACCTGGAGAGGGTGGTGGTAGTGAGGAAAGCAGGCACTTGACAAGAGATAGCCAATATGTGATTGGCTTATCATCACCTCCCAGCTTGACTCTTGTTGGTAGTTAATCGTTTGGCGTGATAAGAGGAAATGATCAGTGATTACTGATAGGCTATAATAGCAGCTTCTTTCTAAAAGATAAGGATGGAAAACTATGGCAACTGGAAATGGAAGTGGAATATTGTCATATTATATAAACACCGCAAATAAATTCGGGGGGGGGGGGTAGCCTGGAAGTTGTGAGGTTGGACTGGACCAATATTGTGGCTGACACTTATTTATAATTAAAATTGGGGAATCTCTATTAGACTTCTTGGATGGGAAGGAAAATAATGAATCTGTGCTGCCTGGACTGAACATTGGGAAAACATCAGCAGAGGGAGGAATAAATGGATATTAACCTGGATTGAATATCAGACTGTTATGAGGAATGTTTGCTGGCACAACTGATGGATGGATAGTTAGAGAACACATCTTTTTTCTGGATGGAGCAAAAGTTAAAGACACATCTGTGAGAGAGGACCTTGTATTCTTCTATCTCTCTTCTCTTTATTATTCTTTTTGTAGATTAGCTTGTCTAATAGCAGGTTATCACCTTTAGGTTGTCAAATGATAAGTGTAAATGATAAGTGCTTCTAGGTGTTCTGCTATTTCTGCTCTGTAAGCCTGCAGGTGGTAAACATCACACATCTCGTAGTAGCAATGCTGCTGAAAGTAGTGATATAAGAAACACTTCCCTTCCCTCCTGTTCCCCTCCCTCCAAAACAAACAGATCTTACTGTGGAACACCACATCTTTTTATGGGACATTGGTGAATGCCTTTTATTTCTGAGCACTGTAAATGCAACAGGGCCTCCTATTTTATGAAATTTTGATCCAGGAACCTTACCCTCTGTACATGGCACTGTTGACAACATATACTTTGTTGGGGGTTTTTTTTTGGGGGGGGGATCATAGAGTATCTTTTTTTAAAAAAAAGGAAAGAAAAGAAAATCAAAGGCATCTGACTTTTTAGAAGACAATAATGGGTGATTATGAGATTAAAAAAGGGAGAAATAGAACAGCTGGCTAAGTCTATCATTTTTATTTGTTTTACTTCTTTCCACTACATTCTTGATTGAAATCACCAGTTTTCAGCACTAACGCTGATTGTTTTGAACCTAATTTAGATCCTGATTCAAATCAGAATGAGACACAAGGGTAACTGTAGTGGATGCCCCCTGTAATTCGAACAGCTCAGCAGAAAGCTATGTCTCTGGTCTCAGTGCACCTGTTTTGTGCAGCAGAAACAAGCAAATCTGGCCAAACCCTTGGTTTGTGCCTAAGAATAGCTTGGGTCACTGGACAGTTTTAACTTTTTGGCATCAGCTCCCTAGTTTTAAAAATCTTAGCTTCACCAACAAAATGCCTCTTTGCATTTCCCCTCCCCAATTTGTTCTGAAAGGAGACTAAAGTCTGGCTCACACATGTGTGTCCATTGCTGATTTACTCAACATCTGATGACTGTTGTCCATACAGTGGTACCTCGGTTTAAGAACTTAGTTCCAGAGGTCCGTTCTTAACCTGAAACTTCTTAACTTGAAGCACCACTTTAGCTAATGGGGCCTCCCGCTGCCGCCGTGCTGCTGGCACGCGATTTCTGTTCTCATTCTGAAGCAAAGTTCTTAACCCAGGGTACTATTTCTGGGTTAGTCGAGTCTGTAACCTGAAGCGTCTGTAACCTGAAGCGTCTGTAACCTGAAGCGTCTGTAACCTGAGGTACCACTGTATATGTAAAGTATCTTTGTTCAAAATTATTATTTGTGGGTTGGCATATCTGTCTCTAGTGATGTCTATGTGTTGGCTAATCCAGACATTCAATTTTTTGTGGATTGGCACAGAGTCCTGATTAAAAATGGTATAATACTTTGGAAGATTCAATTTCTGATGTGAAAATTAACCAGAAACCACAGTTCTATCTAGCTAGCTTTCCCCAAGGACTTTCTTTTTGGGGGGGTGGGGGAGGAAGAAATGATAAAAAGCTAGAAATGCAATGCACCCCAGTGAAAGCAAGTGACAACACCTGTATTTAGATGTGTACCTTGACATGCATCCCAGAAGTAATGGATAGCAGTCATGCTTTAATCTGCATGTTGATGCACATCCCACGGAAAGTCAATGGAGAGGCTCTCCATTGAAATATGTATCCTACTGAAAATAATCTCACATTAGGATGCACATCCAATTTCCAGGGATTTCCAAGATTTTCTATAACATGGATGTGGATATCCAAGACTATGGGGTAGAAAAGTGGGAACCTCTGTGGAAGTAAAGGGCCAGATTTCACACACAATTAATCCTCGTATTTGTTTCTGATTGTACTCATTGCAGAACAGACTGTCTTATTGATCTGTTGTGTATGTAATGGTATGAAAACTCATAAACATCTCCTGGCTTACTTTTCAAGTGCTCTTAATCTTTTTCCATAAGCAGACTGTAGCCTACAGTTTGATTCTTGTGTACATAATGCCTCTGTAGCTAGTAAGGTCACCAAAATAGGCAGAGAATAGCAAGGAAAGCGCATTAATAAATGATGCAGAAGTATCAGAGGGGAAAACTACATTTAAATATTCCCTCTTTTTTTTTTTTTTTTGAAAAGGTAGGGCTTGCTGGGGATTCGGGGGGATGTGTCTCGCACGAAGACACATATCAAGTGTCTAGATAATAAGTGACACAGCAGAGAAGGGATTTGGCGAGCGTCGCCTCTACTCTCTGTGCACTGAGCAAAGATTTTTCATTTCATCCATCATTCACAGCTCACTGCAGTGCTTCCAAAAGTCACTTAAACTTATCCTGCCTAGGAAACTATGGGATGGAGAGAAGCCAAGAAATCCGTACTGTGTTCCCTCTTATCACACTAAGTCTGTTACAAGCTGGCTTGGAGTCATGATTGTTAGCAGGATTGATACGTATTGACGAATGAATGCCGTGTTCCAAGTCTAGGCAACGTCTACTGCGTTTTCCCTTATCCCTGAAATAAATGGTGTTGCATTTCCCCCTGAAAGTTCCAGCTGTAGCCTTTTATAAAAAGAGACTTTGTAAGCACTGACAACTTGATGCTAGACATTGAACAAAAGGAAATTGGAGGGGGTTTTTTTGTTTTTTTTTTTTAAAGTATCTTCCTGGACGCCTTCCTAAACTCTGAGGAAATGGAAAAGTTTATGTATGGGGGTTTTAAAAATAAACCCCTCAAAGTTCATGTCAATCAACTATATAGAAAGTAGGAGGCTGGACTGACACTTGCTGTCCTCCTTTCCCCACTGTTCCATGTATCCATTGGGTCAATACAACACCATGGACAGCTCCACACAAGCAACTTGCTACTCTTCCTTCTCCTTGCCAAGCTCCACCCCCTTGGTCTGGATACTGTGGTTCATAAAGGTCCAGCCATGGCCTGAAGATTAGACTTTATTTACCTTTCTCTGGATTCCTACCTAGTGAGCTCCCTGCATAGTTGGGCAGGCATAGCAATACAGGATGCCCTCCATTCATCTCCTGAGTCAGGCTGGGAATATGGCATCTGCCAGAGTCCTGGTTTGGGATCTTCATGTTCCAGAACACCAGGCTCAATATCTTTCAGCTTTGAACCATCAGCATTAGGGACCTAGTTCACTTCTGCAGCTGGTGGTTCAGCAGCCTTGTGCTCAGCTGGCTCTTCTTACTTCTAGTCTCAGCTCAAGGCCAGGACCATGAAGCCACCTTCCAGCTAGTTCATTATCTTCTCCAACTGGCAGTAGGTCACCAGAGTTTCAGATATGGGACTTTTCCAGCCTTACCTGGAGATGTTAGGGTTGAAGCTTAGACCTTCTGTGTGCTCTAACATGAAGCTAACTGATTGTCAGGGCTTGTTCATTGTTGTTTTATGGCGTGACAGATGCATAAGTATGTATTACTATGAATCCCTAGAGCCTGGAAGGAGCATGAGTCTGTTTTCATTGCCGGTGAAGACTGAGGTCACCCATCATAGATATGACAGCTGTTCATACTGAAATGCAGTGGTCCAAGTGGTCGCAGTACTAGACCAGTGTTAGTCAATGGTCAGGGATGATGGGAGTTGTACTCCAGCAACATCGGGCGACTTGAGGTTGAAGAACTCTGCACTAAACAGCATTCCCAAAAGGCTGTGGGTTGGCATCTCTTTTCAGAAGCCCACCTCCAACCTCTGCAGCTCCAAATGTATATCTCATTCATTTGGTCATGGGATACAGAAGCTGGGTGCCTGGTGCCCATATTTATCACATTCTACAAAACCTGAAATACTGCACCTCACTCCCCATCCCCAAAAAAGCATTCTTGCAATGACAGGACCATCACTGTTGACCAGTGGTGAATGCAGAAAATCCTTGCATCCATGAAGCAATTCAAGCAGATCCTCTTTTTCAAAACAAAAAAACAAGCAAAACAAAAAAACCAAGCCATTGCAAGGCAAGATATTGTAAAGTAAGACGAGAACAAACAAGAGATTTTAGAAAAGTGCCACAGTGCAGGTGGGAAGGGAAGAACTCTATGCGATCCTTCCTTTGAAAATAAGGATGTTATATAACACCGCCTCTATTTTGTTTTGTAAAATATTGGTGGTTACATAATTTCGTTCTCAGTTTCTATACTTTGTGAACAAATTCCTTTACAGACACCTGAAGCAAACACGTGCAAATTCTTGGGGTGGGGTGGGAAATCCTGAAGTGGCAACACAGAAGCCCCCCCCCCCCCCAAGCAGCCTTTGTTTCAGCAAGGCAGCAAGAGCAGCCAATATGGCGTGGCCAAGTTCAATGATTATGTTTCATATAATTGCTGTTGTGCATCTGATGAATCCTGATGCAGTGAAGAAAGTCAGTCCTTGGGGACCTATTATTCTTGGCATGGACCAGATGTCTGGAACTAATCCTCCTGTTTGCTGTTTCATTATCCTGTAACATAGATTGATCCTTACTGAATTACCTAAGGAGCAATAGAGTTGAAGGAGCAAAGTTCACAGCTAGAGGTTTAATGGGAAATATGGACCATCCCAGTTTTCTCTTCTTATTTCTGTTTCATATGCTTGCCTATGACTTTCAGATCCCTTAACACTCACAACTAGTCAAATGTCTCCTGCTTCCTTAAGCAACTGCATACCTCATTGTCCCCTGTGCTTGGAACTCTCTCCCTGAGGAGTTTGGTGGTTCCACCTCGTTTTTGTCCTTCAAGGCCCTCCTCAAAATTCAGGAAATCCAACTGCATAATCCTTTAGTTTTCCATTTCCAACCAGAATGAAACTTGAATATTGATTATTTGTTTTTAATGTTATTTCCTCGAGTTTGCATCTCATCTTTCTTCAGTCATGGAACCTAAGATGGCATGCAAGAAGTTTGAAGGCACATGTGATCATTCATCCAGGCACTGAGCAGGCTCGGACCTGCTTGGCTTTGGCAAGTTGGTGGCCTTGTGTGCCTTCAGACCATACCCTGAATGTGTTGACTTACATTCAACCATTGTTACATTTCATCTCTCCTTCCCTCCCTCCTTCCTTCCTTCCTCCTTCCCTCCCTCCCTCTCTTGCAAACATTTAGACTTTAGACATCAACCTACAATCTTTCTTTCTATGCTACTCTATAAAACTCATATTCTGTTCCCTTTTTCACATGTGGGCTGAACACTTGGAAGCTGTGGAGGTTGGTCCATTAGGGCATCCAAAGCACTGCTCCACCAGCATCCAGTTTTCTTCAACCAGCCCTGACCTACTTGCCTTCTTACTATCAGTCATGGCAGTGGTCTTGGCTGTTTGCTGCCTTTTCTTCAATCTCAGGGCAGATACACACCATGCATTTAAAGAACATTCAATGCACATTTAAAGCACATAACTTTTCCCAAAGAAATACTTGGAACTGCAGATTCCCATTCACAGATTCCTATGTCCCAGGTCCCTTAACAAACTACAGTTCCCAGGATTCTTTGAGGAGGCCATGTACTTTAAATGTGTGTTGAATGTACTTGAAAAGTGTGGTGTGGGTGTGCCCACAGCTTTGGCTTTGTATAACTTAGCAGGAAGGAGCATGGGGACAAACCTGGGGACAAATGGCTCTGCCTGCTTTAGCACCTCCTGCTATTGATCTTCCCATTTTCCTCTCAGCCAGTCCCAACTGGCATCAGCCACCATTGCACAGAAGGTCCAGGAGACTGCATGTTCTGTTCCTGCCCCCAGTGTCCACACATTCATCGTTTCTGTGTCATAGTCTACAGATGTGTGGTGATTAGATGTGGGAGCAGTGGGTGCAACTCCCCTACCCTCCAAGCTTACAGCCTATGTGGTTATTGACCATGTGAAAAGGGCTAGCAATGGTGATAAATAAAACAATCAATAATCATGATACTATCAACTTTCATCATATCTTCCATGTTATGCAGCCCATGTGATTAGACCATAATGCAGAAACCTATATACACACACTCAGATGTAAGCCCTGTTGGGTACAGTGGGACTTATTTCAGTTAGGTGAGTGTGTGTACCAGAGATGGGGAACCTGTGACCTTCCCAATCATGTTGGCCTCCAACTCTCAATAGCCAACATGGCCAGTGGTCAGGGATATTGGGAGTTGAAGTCTAGCAACAACTAGAGGCACACAAGTTCCTTATCCTTGAGATTGGGTGGCATTTGATGCTAGTTCTGTCCATGCTAGTAGAACCAGCGATGTTAATGGACATGAATAACTTAGGTTCATTAATTTCAATAGGTAGAACTATTCTGAGTAAAACTAAGTTTAATACAACCCATTATTTCCAAAATGCCCAAGCTGAAAACTGCTTAAGCTAGTTTCATGCTAACCAAAAAGCTGGAATTTGGTACACATGTAACTGAAGGTATCTTGAAACTTAGGGTTAGAGTGGACTTCCCCAAATGGCTATAGCTGCCCTTTGGGGTTGACTGCTACTCAAGCAGCTTGGATTGCCTCTAAATGAAAGACCAGCATGGGGTTGGAATGTTGGGCCATGGGATAAATGTGTCCAGAAACATCTGGAAGGCCACAGTTCTGCATCCCTGGTGTATAGGATCTCAGGATAAATGTGCAAAACAGTGGCCAAATATATACTATGCATGAATCATTGCTGATGAGAGCATGGCCTTCCATTGTAGTGTAGCAATGTGAACTCTGGCCAGCTGCCTGTTATTTCTACAAACAGAACAAGCAAAGTTTTAGCATCTCACCCAACCGCAGTGGCACTTCCTCTGGCAGGACCAAAGGAGTCTTAAACTGCGTATTAATCATTATCAGCCAGGCTCAGCATAACACTTACTCAGCATGAGCCTCAGGTATGGATTATTACATAAATGTAAACACTTTTCACAGTTGGGAAGGGGAAGAAATGCTAGCAAGTGCATGAAGCAGATAATTTTACCTAAAATGGAACCTAGCATGAGCGCGCGCGCGCACACACACACACACACACACACGGCTATACCATTAAACAGGGCTGGGGAACCTTTGGCTCTCCAAAGGTTGCTGGATTTCCAATTCCCATCTGCCCCAACTAGTGTGGCCAGTGATCAGGGATGATGGGAGTTGTAGTCCAGCAACATCAGGAGGGCCAAATGTTTCCCAGCCCTGCATTTTACAGAGTGTGTCCCCTGCTTCTGGCGGCAGGTGTTGGGAAAAGCTGCAGCAGCCCCCTGGCTATTTATTCTTCCTAAGCCCCTTGGCTCTATACTTCTGTTGGAGGGTCAGAGCTATGTGTGCCAGGTAAGTTGTCTTGCACCCCACAATTAGACTGTTGCCCCTGGATGCGGTGTAGAACATCCCATTAGCAATATTGAAATTATATTCAACTCCAGTCCTAGGGGTGGGGGGAGAAATTTGATTCAACTCATTTTTAAAGGCAAACCTAGGCTACAACCAAAACAGTATGAGAACTAAAACCTAGCTCTTCTTCAAAATTGAGTGCAGTTCTCCTGCCAAAAAAGAAGCAGCAGCATATGCTGGGGTAAAATGTCCACAAAAGTGCATAAATTAGTGAAAACAACATAGAAAACCATGTTATATTAAAGTAAACTGGTTCATCAGAATGTGTATATCAGACAAAATGACATATGAAAATATGTATACTTGGAGAAATACTGAAATGCAGGCGGGTTTTCATGAGGAACACACACACACATACCTATTTCTCTTTTTCTCTCATCTTGAACTGCTTTAGGGCTTGCTCACATCCTGTGCAGCCATTGCCCAAGTAGTTTTCTCAGATTGTTTGTGTTAGAGTCTCTGCAAAAAGCCTCCTGAAAGATTCATGGCCACCTACATGTCTAAACAAAAGCAGATAAAGTTCTGTCTTACTGATGCTATATTAATTCCTGTTGCAAGATATAGTTTTCATTCCATTTCCCTTCTCCAGATAAAGGGTTAGCCGCAATTGCTTTCAAAATGCTTCCTTTGGGGTCAATTCCATGGCTGCCCCTGAGTGTCTGCACATGCAATCTGAAACACCACTATACTGCAGTAGGAAAAATATTTCTCTGTAGTGCTCTCTGTGTGCTAACCCCTATTATCAGGAGCTACCAGAGATGAAGCTGAAAGCCACCAGCTTGGTTCATGGCTGACCAATGTGGTAAACTATGAGAGCTAAGCTGCAGGAGCTCCACAGTCAATAGAAGAAGAAGAAGAGTTTGGATTTGATATCCCACTTTATCACTACCCTAAGGAGTCACAAAGCGGCTAACATTCTCCTTTCCCTCCCCCCCCCCACACCAAACACTCTGTGAGGTGAGTGGGGCTGAGAGACTTCAGAGAAGTGTGACTGGCCCAAGGTCACCCAGCAGCTGCATGTGGAGGAGCGGAGACGCGAACCCGGTTTACCAGATTACGAGTCTACCACTCTTAACCACTACACCACACCACAGAATGTTCCCAAGTATTGGATTCATTCTTCCTGTACAGGCTTTCTGCAACAGGAGGGAGGGAAGTTTGCCTCGGCAATGATAGCTTTTCAAAGCTCTGGTTTATTCTGACTCTAGCTGTGTTCCTCAGCTCAACCCCTTAGATTTAATGGCTGACTTTTGGCCCCACCCTCCTGGTTCTGAGCTTCTGACTCCCACTGAACAGTTGTGTGTGGTTTAACTCTGCCACCTGTTCTCTTTGCTGTAAGGGCAGTGCTAGGTACTTCAGGGCATGGGCCCATGTCATAAATTTGCACTGAATTTGCATATGATTATTTACGTGCATAGACAAATTTAGGCACTCTCCTCATCTGAGGTTTCCAGCAGCTGGTACTTAGGAGCATTTTTGTCTCCGACCATAGAGGCAGAGCATAGCCATATAGTATTTCCCTCTTCCTGTTGATTTAGAGACCACCAGCCCTTAAGAGTAGAGCCTTTGCCTTAAAATATATTTTTTTTCATACCGAAAATTAAGCAGATAATGAGTAAGCAATTCCACACTGTGTGATTTTGGCAGACAGTGGATAAAAGTTGCATTATATTTGCGTGACAGCTGAGAAATTGGCTTTATCAGTTGTCAATAGTCCCCCCCCCCACCCCCAGTGGAGAGTGAAGCAACTTGGTTCTGATTTAAAGGCTGAGCTGGTTGTCTTTGATATCCTAGATAAATGCTTGGATAGTTACTTTTTAATTGCTTCATTGCCAGAAGTTTTCAATGAAGCCATAAGGGGGGGGGGAGGGAGATCAGCCTAATTGCCTCAAGATGGATATGTAACGCATAAATTTCTTGTTTAATGGAACTGGTAATAGACCACCTGTTTTAGTTGCCTTTTCCCCATTCAGCGCATGAATTAATAGTTCTCTCATATGTGCACTGAGCAAAATTGCAATTGCACACTTGAAAATTCAGTGAATTTCTACCACCCCCTACATATATTTTTCTACACTTCATCTAGGAACATTCAATCTTATTCCCGGATTGGTTCCAAACTCATTACACTTGCTTTAAAAAAAAAATCAATTCATGCATGGTGCTTATTCCATTTCCATGGTCAGTCAGTTTGCATACGCTAAGCCTTGTTTTTGGACCACGGTGAAAATATGAACATGCTCAGTAGATAATTTGCATAGTGAGTAAACAGATAGATAGGTGTGAATGCAAACAGGGACAGTTCCCATCAATGGACGTGGGCTGACATGGAGGGCTGGAAGCTGAGTTTCTAGGGATGAAATAATGCCTTATATAAAAGCTTGAGCTACAGAGCCATGAAACCTTGTTGTCTAAGGCTTGGCTTAATTTTGTGAGCTAGCTGGATGGATCTGTGTGTGTTCAGGCCTGGGAGTCCTCTTCAGACACAACAGAGAACTGGTATGTGTAGTACTGCTTTCTGCCAGGGTTGGGCAAAAATAGACACCATTTTATAACCCAGTAAGTGAGCCATAGGGACACGGGTGGTGCTGTGGGTTAAACCACAGAGCCTAGGACTTGCCAATCAGAAGGACGGCGGTTCGAATCCCCGCGATGGGGTGAGCTCCCATTGCTCGGTCCCTGCTCCTGCCAACCTAGCAGTTTGAAAGCATGTCAAAGTGCAAATAGATAAATAGGTACCACTCTAGCGGGAAGGTAAATGGCATTTCCATGCGCTGTTTAGGTTCGCCAGAAGCGGCTTAGTCATGCTGGCCACATGACCCAGAAGCTGTACGCCGGTTCCCTCGGCCAATAAAGTGAGATGAGCACCACAACCCCAGAGTCGTCTGCGACTGGACCTGATGGTCAGGGGTCCCTTTACCCTTTACCTTTAACTGCCAGCACCGTTAACAAACTACAATTCCCAGGATTCTTTGGGAGAAGCCATGACTATTTGAAGTGGCATAGTACTGTTCTGAATGTATAGTGCAGATGGAGCCCAAGTCATGTCTGTTGATTTCAGTGGGTCTACTCTGATTATGACCAACACACATTTGATACAATACACTGTTTTTGGGGAGGTTGGGCACCCTGCTGCCCTATATTGCAGTGTGTTTGCTGCAGCTTCATATGTGCGTGCACACCCACCCACCCCAAAAACTGAACTAAGGTGCCTCCTGTGGATTATTTTGCTCAAAGAGCTTAGGGGTCTGCTTGCATGTGTACATAGGCACATATGCATGCCATAAATGGCACAATAAAGATTTTGGTATACTTTGATTATATAACCGCCTTTTATAATGGGTGCCGATAATCTCTCTATCCGTCAGCTTTGCAGTGCGCAACATTATAGTTGATGATCATCTACGAAGCTGAGCATATGGTCCTAAAAGGGTTCCAAATGATTTTTACGTTTTCAGCTTTATGATGATCCATTTGATACTTAGAAGCCGGCAGCATAAGGCACTTAATTCTCCTCCCCGTTCCCTTGTGAGCAATATTAAAACAATTCAGAGCAGCGCATATTTCAGCTGTCTTTTAAGGATGAGTTATGGCTGGGCTTGCCTCTCAGGGAGGAGGCTTTTGAGGGGATTTCTGAGCCAAATGTGCTTTGTGAGTGGGGATTTGGAAAATACATATATAAATAGTTAAAGTTTATGAGGGTTTTAGATATAACTCGCACACCATTTGTTTAATCCTGAAATGCATCTTTAATTATGGGATCAGTAATGAATCCGTAGGGAGGGAGTTCCTGGGAATTACTGGCTGCCAAGTGGAAAGGGGTGCAGTACACGCTAGTATTAAGGGAATTACCAGTACTAGAGGGTGTTAGTAGCAAGGGAAGTAATAGCTACCTGGGGAAGGGAATGGAGGAAACTCGTAATTTCTGTTCTCTCAATTTTTCCAGTATTAAACTGCATTCTCCACCTTTCTGCAGCAATTTGTGCATTTTAGTTAAAATAATCCCCATGAAAATGCATCATCTTTTTAGTTTGGATTTCTCTGAATAAACACGTTTTTGTATGTTTCTCCCACTAATATGTGCATTTATATGCACACTTTAAACAGACACACACACACATATGAGATCTGCACTGCAAAATTCAGAGAAAGGGATTTATGGAAGATACATCTTTTCTCTCTCTGGCATAACAATCTGTCCAGGCCAAAACTCTCCTCTTATTTATTTATTTAGAAGTCTTTTTTCGTGCTGGGCTGAAAAGGTTGCTCCCCCACTCTAAACACACACACACACATATTTATGAGATATGTGCCCCTACCCCCTGCAAAGGATTTTCAGCCACTTTCACAGAATGGGAGAAATAAATAATATACAATATTTGACAATATTTTTATAACACTATACTGTATCATAATTCATAAAGAGAAGACATATAATATGTGCATGGAGTCACAAACTAATCAGAATCAGATATGAACCAGAATGGCTAAATATGAGGCAATCTGGTTCAGATCATTTGAGATCTGTAACATGACATACAGAAATGTATGCTATTAGATAGAAATTGTTCAAAAAATGCATAAGCTGGTCAAAACTGAATATAAAAATATTAGTAGATGGTCACACAAAAATGTGAATGAGTTTTCCTGCAGACTTTTAAAAAAGAAAATGTCAAATGGAGCAAACCAGACATAACATTGGGAACATGAGAACCTGAGAGCATTGAAGATCGACAGAGTCATTCACCCCTAGTGGGAAGCTTAAATAATGTTCCTTGTGTTGTGAAGAAAGGTGTGCAGCTTTGGGGTAAGGAGGTATGCTTTCAGACCGCCAAAATACTACTCTAAAATTGCTAACATTCGTCTTTCATGTGCTATATCAATCATCAGACTTTCTGGGCCCTGTGACCAGTTTGCTTTCTCAGTTTTTAGATGCCAACAGCCTCTAAAACCCAACAATTACCCGTGAACATTCTAGTGCAAGCTAATTCCCAATGCATTTGAAAAATGCCAGTGTTTCCTCAGGGCAAAAAATTAAAATGCAGAAGCAATCTTCTCATCTGATTTGTCATTTTCCATGTATTACACCAATGTAAATAAATTAATTAATCACTAATCCAGTAAGTATGAAAATAATAGAGCTGCTAAAAAAAAAAAAAAATACCGTATTTTTCGCTCTATAACACGCACCCGACCATAACACGCACGTAGTTTTTAGAGGAGGAAAATCCGTAGGCATGCCACCCATAGGCATTCCCTCCATAAGACGCACAGACATTTCCCCTTACTTTTTAGGAGGAAAAAAGTGAGTGTTATGGTGCAAAAAATACGGTATTCAAGATGCATTGGGAATTAGCCCAGCAATAAATGATTTCTGCAATAAATGATTGCCTGCATCTCTCGCTTCCTGCTTCTCTCTCCCTCTCCCTCCCTCTGATGTGAAGCGCTCCCAGTTTTCTTTAGTTTTCCAGTTTTTAGGTTGTAACATTTTGGCTGCCAGTAATAGGTTCTCAGCCAATGTTTGATGTTCTTTGACAACTGAATCTTTAAAGAAGCCAGGCTAAAAATATTTCTGGCTCAAACAGAATTCTATATCCCAAAGTCTTCCCCCCATCCACCCACAATCAAACATGAGAAGGTTGGTGACTCATTTTGCTTGTAGTGGAAAGCCCAGCATCTCATACAAAGAATTTTCCCTGCTCCTGTCTTGGTGGAGACAGGCAGGCTTTCAGTAGTCTGATGTCTGGGCAGTATCAACACAGGAGAAAGTTTGCTATCATGGTGGGTGGATTAATATAATCACAGACCGAGGTGAGGCTTAGTCATTCAAAAACAAAGATTACACACCCTAACCTATCATTTCTTATGAACATTATTCATTTTATGATGCATTACAGTTCGGAGGGTGGGAATGAGCAAATTCTCCCAAGCCAGGAATTGCTGGAGCAGTTTGCAAAAGCAACCCTCAGTGCTCCAGCATATAGCTAAGTCCCAATGTATCATGGCTAACCAAATGTTACTCAGAGTAGGCCCATTGGAATTAATGGACCAAAGGGAGTAATGCTTGCTAATTTGAGTGGGTCTTCTCCAAGTATGACAAACTATGGATACAAGCCATTGATTTCAATGAAACGTGCTTCCAGCTGTGTATCACACAAGTGGGCAACCTATGGTCCAAGCATCTAATTTCATGAAAAGGGGTGGAGGAGACCAGGAGGGGGGGAAAACACATGAAGAGGCCTGCTGAATAAGGTCAAGGGCCCATATGGTCCAGCACTCTGTTCTCACAGTGGCCAGCCATACCTGCGGGAAGCTAGAATGCAGAACCTGAACACATCATTCTCTGCCCCTGTGATTCCCAGCAACAATTTAGAGGAAAGCATTCCTGTATCTAAAGATGGCTGTGACAGCATCTTCTAACCTTCTCCTAACTCCTTCATGAAGCCATGACTGTTTAAAGTGGCACAACACAGCAAAGGCTGGATGGCCACCTGCCATGGATACTTTAGTTGAGATTCCTTCATTGCAGGGGGTTGGACTAGATGACCCTCAGGCTACCTTCCAGCTCTACAATTCTAGGATTCTGTGACACTGCTTTAAATACCGTATTTTTCGTCCCATAGGACACTCCGTCCCATAGGACGCACCTAGGTTTTTTTGGGGGGGGGAATAAAGGAAATTCCCCCCCTTTATTTCCCCCCCAAAACCAGGTCGGGGAAACCAAACCAGGTCGAGGAACAGCGGGATGGCGGCGCTGCGCCTCCCCGCTGTCCCCCGAGCTTGTGGGGCTGGCCGATGTCTGCCCAAAGTGCAGGTCGCTCTGCTTCAGCGCGCCCCATGCTCCATGCAGCAGGTTGCTATCCGCAGCCTAGGGAGCCCTGCGGGAACTCCTGCGGGGCTCCCCAGGCTGCAGATAGCTTCCTGAAGCCTGGAGAGCGAGAGGGGTCGGTGCGCACCGACCCCTCTCGCTCTCCAAGCTTCAGCGAAAGCCTGTATTCGCCCCATAGGACACACACAGATTTCCCCTTCATTTTTGGAGGGGGGAAAGTGTGTCCTATAGGACGAAAAATACGGTATATAGTGTGGATGGGTCCTGAGTATTATCTTGGTGCCTGAGAAGCAACCAGCTCAACTGCCTTGTTGACTGGCTAGACTTTCTTACTGAGATACTAACTTGTACTAGACAGCATCTTAAAAAGCAAAGAAAACAAAACAAAAAAAACCCAGCGACATCACCCTGCCAACAAAGGTCCGTATAGTTAAAGCCATGGTTTCCCCAGTAGTGATGTATGTAAGTGAGAGCTGGACCATAAAGAAGGCTGATCGCCGAAGAATTGATGCTTTTGAATTCTGGTGCTGGAGGAGACTCTTGAGAGTCCCATGGACTGCAATAAGATCAAACTCATCCATTCTTAAGGAAATTAGCCCTGAGTGCTCACTGGAAGGACAGATCCTGAATCTGAGGCTCCAGTACTTTGGCCACCTCATGAGAAGAGAAGACTCCCTGGAAAAGACCCTGGTGCTGGGAAAGATGGAGGGCACAAGGAGAAGGGGATGACAGAGGACGAGATGGTTGGACAGTGTTCTCGAAGCTACAAACATGAGTCTGACCAAACTGCGAGAGGCAGTGGAAGACAGGAGTGCCTGGCGTGCTCTGGTCCATGGGGTCACGAAGAGTCGGACACAACTAAACGACTAAACAACAACAACAACTTGTAACCTCAAGATCTTTATGCAAGCTGGTTGAGAGCAAGAGGAGAATGATTTAGACTGGAGGAGGAAATGGATAAGACATGTGTGGCAGTGCTTTGTAGATCTTCCTTCTTTAAGATTAAAATGCTTAAGCAGCAAAGCGAAATGAATCACTTATATATGTATGGACTATTGCCTGTTAACCCATTTTTTAGCCCTCCTGTTTTTATTAAGGTATGACAATATATATTTCATAACAAAAGGCTAAAATGAGGAATTAAATTTTTTTAAATTTAATTATTATTTAATTGTCCTGGCAGTGCTCTTTATAGAACCAGCCTTATTTGTGAAGATAGCTGTGAGGCCTGCATAACTAGAAGCAACTTCTCACTTTCCAGGGGCAAAGTTATCACCAAGGTAGGATGTACTGATCTCTGGCAGTAGCAGTGGTTTTGGGTCCTGCTGGGTGCCCAACATTTTTCCAAATATGCTGTGTGCTGACCGCAGACCTGATCAGTCCTGGCTCAGTATACTTGGGCTAGTTTCAGGCAAGAGTCTTTCACGGCCCTGCCTGCAGATGCTGGGGATTGAACCTGAGATCTTCTGCAAGCAAAAGCTCTGCTCTTCCACTAAGCTACAATCTTTCCCCATGAGAACAGCCCCAAACAGAATGAATTATAGCAGTGGTATAATTAGAGTTCAGTGGTAGGTCTAAAAACTGGTGGCAAAGCCTTTCTTTGTCCAGGAGAGGATAAATATGGAACATCAGGCATAGCTTCTCCCTTCCTCCTCCTCAGAGAATGTGGTTAACGCGAGTGAAAATGCATAGAGTTGAATGATTTGCTTACTGATATTCACACACAGAAATGCATTTGTAGAAGTGGCCTGTATATTTCTAGACTGTTCAAGCTTATTTGCCCCCCTGCCCACCGCCTGCCTGCCTGCCTGCAGTACCCAACTGTTTTTATCTCCAGTGGCACTGAATCTTATTTCCATCTACAGTTTGGGTACTATGAGCAACAGCTGCAGCAGCGGCGGCATTAATGCAGCCCAGAAGGCTTTGGTGCTGTCACTACTAATGGGATCTGTGATAGAAGCCACCTTGGCTTCATCAGAATGGCAGGAGCTCCTGCTGCTGGCAGGACCCTTGCAAATAATAAATGGGGCCATAGTCACAGGGAAGAAGGTAACCCTGGAGTTAAGGAAAGGCATGGCAGAGGGAGAGGAGGGTGATTTCTGCCTGGGTAGAGATACTAGGAAATATTTCCTTCTTAAACGGGGACATTTCTTCACCTTAAGCTTGATTCACACATTGCTTTTCACTAAGTTTTGCAACTGAAGAAGTCATTTGGGTTTTTGCTTTACTTATGTAAGTGGGGAAATGGCATGTGAAATAGAAATGTCATTGCTCAAATTTGCTCAGAGGGCCCATACCTTTACCTTCTGTGATGTCACCTGTAGCTACTGTTTTTGTGAAAACTACAGGTGGGTGGTAAAGTTGGGTAATATTGCAGGAAGTTGGGGTGGGAGTTGTGAGTTTCATTAAATGTCCACCTGTATCCCACGCATAATTTAAGGATCGCACAATGCATGCAGCAGAGATGACCTGCCTTCAGTTTTGTGTATAATGAGCCTGCAATTTACACGGGGGGTTACATTCTGGTGATTGCATATAAAGCCAAAACATATAGTAGATGAGTCTAAAAAGCCCAGGGCACAAATTTTCACTGCCCTATAGTAGCTATGGTAGCTCATTTACCAGAAGTAATGTATTTAGCATTGACTCTGGAAATGTACACTCAACTCTGATAAAACTAAGCCTCCTAAGTATTTAAAGGTAAAGGGACCCCTGACCATTAGGTCCAGTCATGGCCAACTCAGGGGTTGCGGCGCTCATCTCGCTTTACTGGCCGAGGGAGCCGGCGTACAGCTTCCAGGTCATGTGGCCAGCATGACTAACCCGCTTCTGGCGAACCAGAGCAGTGCATGGAAACACTGTTTACTTTCCCACCGTAGTGATACCTATTTATCTACTTGCACTTTGACGTGCTTTTGAGCTGCTAGGTTGGCAGGAGCAGGGACCGAGCTAAGTAAATACTAGTAAGTAAAGACATTACTTCTGGTAAATGTGTCACCATAGCCGCTAGGCTAGAGGGAAGTTAAAATTTGTGTCCCAGGCTTTTTAGACTCATCTGAAACCCAAGGGGTGCGGTGATTGCCAGATGTGATTTTTTTCCCCCCAGGCAGCTTTCCCACCCCACTAACAGCTCTCAGAAGTTTCTCTGTGTTGGGAATAAAAGCAACAAGACTTGTCATTAGTCACCTGAACCAGTAGGGGGCAATAGACCAAAAGGCAACCTCCTTAATGATGCCTTCTCTTTTAGTATTACTTGTTGGCACAGTGTATTATTATTATTTTTTCTGGCTTTTACTTTCCTCCTTAGTTACAGTGTGAGCTAGCTGTAGGAGCTTGTGTGTTCTAGTGCCTCCACTTTGGCCATGTTAAATGCCTGTATTCAGAATAGCTTTGCTTGCTGTGGGTAATAGACCTGTAAGTTTTCTTTGTCTTTCAACTAGCAGTCTTATCAGACTGTTTCTTTCTGCACTATATTTGCCAAATTCTTAACAGCACAGTCCTTGGAATGGTAAGGTTTCCTCACGTAGGCAGAAGTGAGTTTAGAAAGGCTCCCCAAATTCATATAAACTTAGGAATATCAGTAGCTGGTATGTAACATAATCAACACATCCTTCTGCCAGTAGAGCTTCCATTACCAGGCCCTAGCAAACAGCAATTACCTTAATCCCAGGAGCTCTAGTGCAGGGGAAATGGGCTCCAGTGTAGCCCAGGCAAGACTAAGTTCTCTAGGGATGGCTGACAGTGAATCCAAGAAAACTTGCTATTGCTGGCATAGCCCAAGTCAAGTCAGGAAGGATGGAAATCTCACTTTCTTACTGCATTATTATAAAGTGCAAGGGGGGAGGGAGGAATGTTAGCAGTGATTTTCAGCTCTTGCTTTTGTACAGATTGTCCCAGTTAGACTTTGTCTGAAATTCTTTGGCATTCACTTACACTATGTGCCTGTCACATTTCTAATTGGATAAGGCGCCATGTCATCTAACCCTATTACATGGCATAAAAGAAGTTAGAGCTTCTCCATATAACCCTAAGCACCACCATCTGCCTTCTAAGCCCTTTAGAAATTGGAGTTACATTATCAGATATGAATAGTGACAAATTATGACAGAAGGAAAAAGGAAATGAAGCAGTTGCTCACTCGGAGGTAAACTACAATGCATATATCAGAGAAGAATAAATTGCAAACCAGGCCTGAACCACTCTTAAGATGCTCAGCCAAAGGTAGGAGGGATGGCAATGAAGATGAAGAGGAGCAGCAAGCAGAAGGACCAGGAGGAAAATAGGGAAGGGGGCAGGCAAGGAGGAAGGCTAGAGGAGGAAAAGAAAGCCAGAGAGCCTGGTTGTTGCCCAAGCAAAGACCAAGGCGGGGCCTGGAAGGATTAGTCACAAGGCCAAGTCAACTGGAATCAACAGGTGACCAGGATGGCCTCAGAAGGGCCACGGATCAAATTACAGAGTAGGGGTGTTTGCAAAGGTACCCTAGGCCCCTTTCTTTTCTGATGCCTCTCCTAGTTACTGTTGTAAAAAGGATATAGTGGCCATGATTTGAATAAACCTGAGAGAACGTTAAAACTGTCCTGCTGTGTTAGACCAGAGGCTCATTTAGTCCAGCATCCTATTCTCACAATGACCAACCAGAAGCCCACAAGCAGAACCTGAACACAGCAGTACCCTTCCCACATGTGACTCCCAGCAAGTGGCCCAAGTGCCTCCAGCAGTAGAGTAGAGGGAGAAACATAGCCACTATATCTAATAGAAGGTGAGAACTGTGGATTTCTTAAAGGGGCCCAGGACTCTCCCTCCATAATTCAAACACCGGGTGGGACCTTGCTGAGACTTGCTAGGGCAATATGTTGTGGAGACTTCCTTTGGATGGCAGAGTAGTAGGAGGGGGGGGGAGGAAGAAGAAGAAGAAGAAGAAGAAGAAGAAGAAGAAGAAGAAGAAGAAGAATCTAATGCTAGTCCCACGCACAGTAAATTCATTGAAATTAACGAACCTAGGTTTGTTGTATCTATTGGTTTCAATGGGACTAACGTTGGCTACAACCCAATAGTAATAATAATATGTTGACTCTGCAGCCTTGAGTAGCATGCAAACCACAAGCTTCCCAGTTCAGTCTTTCTCCATCTATCCCTCTTGGTCTCTCTCCATCTGCCTCAAAAATGTTCATTTTTCATGGTTCCAAGCCAGTGGCTTTGGAATGGCATTTAGAAGCAAGTTGGGCAGTTTTCTTCAATTAAATGCTTCTCTGAAAGTCATTTACTGACTCCACTAAAACGTATAGCTGCAATGGAGAATACTGAGGGTGCTCTAGGTCATTTGCTCTTCAAATGGTGGGTCTGGACCCAATATCAGGTCATGTCCTTATCCAAGGTTGCACAAATAGATGGCAAAAAAGCTGAGAGATGGGTCTCCAAATGCGTGATACTGTGAAAGGTATGTCCCAGGTCTGAATTGGTTGAAGACTGCTGTACTAGGGTGTGCCCTCCATTCATACATCATAACAGTGTGTGACCCAATCCCCGCCCCCTCAACAGAGAGAATGCATCTTGGAACATTTCCCAGAATCCTCAGTGATGAGCAGCTCTTCAGCAGAGGCTTCAGACATCCCATACATTTAAAGCACATTGTTTCCCCCCATATAATCTTGGGAACTCTACCCATAAATGAGCTGCAATTCCATGCACCCTTAAAAACTACAGTTCCCAGGATTTGAAGGAGGGCATGTGCTTCAAGTGTATGTTATATATGCAGCCTGAGGTGGTTCAAAATCCCTGTTGTAAGAAGATGAGAATCATTCAAACAATCTCACTTAGCTCTTTCCCAATATAATTCATAATGAATTCATTAGGACTCAGACTGAAAATGTTATTCCCCTTGGCATTGCTTTTTAAAAACTGAAATATCTTTGGGGCATGAATATAGTGTGTCTGTCTGTGCCTTCTTGGTTCTCTGGCTTTCAAGTAATGAGTGCTATAAAGGGGCTTTTGTGTTGATCTGGATCTGTTAGGAATAGACTGTGACACTGGTATAAATAGTTGTTAAACTTTCAAAGAAAATTGCTGCACTATTTCATTCCAAGTGTTGAGTTTCTAATAATTGATGCCAGGGGAAAAAAATTGAAGAGACATCTTGAGAGGGGAAGAGGCAGATCCTGTCACATATCGAAAGCTGTTCTTCTCTATTTAACAAGATTCTAAAATTGCAACCTGTCCAATGGATTGTGACAATGAATGAGAAACAAAGCCCATGAAACTGATAACTCCTTACAGCTGCAATCCGATACCCACTTTCCTGGGAGTAAGCCCCATTAAACTAAGTGGAACTTACCTGTGAGTAAACATGCACGTAGATGGTCCTGACAGATTCCATATAGAGCTTCTCCTGGGCCAGGCCAGATCTCCTGGGCAACATCAGTCCTGGTCCCCCTCCTTGGTATTAATTACAAACCAATAACACCAGAGAATTAATCTGTGGCAAACTTAAGTGCATGGAGGTACTGGTTATTCTGAGGCAAGGTTCACTCACAAAGTTGTTACCCTTTATGGTGAATAGCGTACATTAGCCTTTCCCCACCCAGTGGACAACCAGTCCCATCAGCTCCAGCCACCATGGCTCATAATAAGGAATTATGAGTTGTAGTCCAACGACTTTTGGATGACATCCTGTTAGGGAGGACTTGCTTACACTGCTTAACTCCACTTGTGTTCATGGCATACCTTCATAGGGACACTCCCAGAATTACAAATGCCATCCCAGCTTCTGATTTGATCCCAATTTGTCCCTATTTCCCTCACCAAGCTCTGGGAAGAGGATGAGCTGGCACTTGTCCCAAGCAGTGGCAGTGAGGAAGCATCCCTTTGCCTCTCCATGACCACTCCTGCTGGCCTTCTCCCTTGGGCAGCTTTTAGCAGCTGCTGGAGAATGGGCCAGGAGGAGGAAGAGTCTACAGCTGCCAAGGCACAGCCCTGTGTGATGCACTGGCTCTGAGGTGAAGGTAGAGGGCTGGGGACCAGAGTGCAAGGAGTATTGATTTTTTGTGTGAAAAAAAAAAATGCTTTGAGCACCCGCATCTAATCTTGCCCCTTTCTATAAAATAATAATAATAATAATTGGTGTGTTTTTTCTATTTCTAAATATACCAAAGAATAAAATAAAATAAAATCAGGATGAAGGGTTTTTCTCAGAACGGTGGAGGACGTGTGTGCTGTGTTCCATTGGCGTGGTAGTGTGGCACTTGCCCTTCTTATAGGGAATGCTAAGGGAGGGCAGAATCTCCAAGTGTCACTATTTTCCAGGGATGCCCCTGATGTAGAGAAGCCATCTCAGTTTCTGATTTGATCCCAGAATGTCCCACATTTCCTTAAGATGCCCCTATTTTCATCAGAGAAATGTTGGAGGTTATGGAGTTATCTGACTCACGAGCCGTCTGAAGACAATCCTGCATAAGGAAGTGTTTTTTTAAAAACGTTTAATGTTTTATTATGTTTTTATATATGTTGGAGGCTGCCCTGTGTGTTGGGGGGCAACCCAGTAAGATGTGTTGGGTACAAATAGTGAAATTATCATTATGTAATGGGACGTCCCTGTTTTCACTGGAGAAATGTTGGAGGGTATGACAAAAAATGGGGAACTGAGGAGGGTCAGTTTGGTGGGGGGGTGAGAAATGTCCCTGTTTTCATCTGAGGATGTCATGGAGCAGGGGGAATGGAAGCAAAGGAGGATTCAGATGGAAACATTACTACTTTTCAAAGAAGAATGGTCATATATCTACATATGGCAGTTGCTGGAGTCACATTGCCCAAGCCGGGACCTATCACAGAGTCCTCTCCCTCTTCCTCTCTCTCTCTCTTTTTTTAAGCCAGGTGGCAGAATCTGGGAGTTGGCATTTTATTTTTATTTTATTTGACAAGATTTAGATGCTGCTTAAAGATAATTTAAAATATCTCTCAGAGCAACTTACATATAATAGTATAAAATGGTCATACAACCAACAGACCTTAAAAACATGTAAATGCTCTCAAAATATAGATACAGTGGTGCCTCGCAAGACGAAATTAATCCGTTCCGCGAGTCTCTTCGTCTTGCGGTTTTTTCGTCTTGCGAAGCACGGCCATTAGAGGCTTAGCGGCTATTGGCGGCTTATCGGCTTAGCGGCTTAGTGGCTATTAACGGCTTAGCGGCTTTAAGAAAAAGGAAACAAACTCGCAAGAACTTGCAAGATGTTTCATCTTGCGAAGCAAGCCCATAGGGAAATTCGTCTTGCGGAACGACTCAAAAAACGGAAAACTCTTTCGTCTAGCGAGTTTTTCGTCTTGCGAGGCATTCGTCTTGCGGGGCACCACTGTATAGGCAGCCATTCAACATCACATTCTTCCCATTGCTCCATCAGCACAAGCATTTCAGATTGCCTGATGGAACAGTCCCATTGGAAGAACCCCTGAGCCAATTGGGGGTGGGGGTGGTGCACGAGTGAAAAGGATGTGGGGAGTCCTGTTGTGCTAGTGGGCGCCTACTTTGTTGAAAGTAGACCAAAGTCAACAGTTTTAAAAACCAAGATATGCAAGGTTGGGTAGGCTTGCCTAAACAAAATGTTTCTTTTTAGTTTCCCACAATGCCACAGAGTGGCACTAAGCTGGAGGCATTGCATTGTAGGAATTTACGTAGAATTTCCTTTGAAGAAACACCTGTGGGTTTTGCACCCATTATATGCACTGAACAGTGTGAATGCTGACTATCTGCACTTGATTTTTTTAAAAAATCCACCACAATTCCATTTGCCTTTGTTCAATGACCTTGAAATAGCTGAAAAGCAAATTAACTGTATCATGTCTTATTCCACTTCTTCAAACTCCCCTTATTTCCATCTATCCACCTACTTAACTAGCAAGAACAGGAAAGCCAGCTTGCAACAGTAATATCTATGGGGAAAATGATTGAAAAGGGAGAATAATTCAAGGGCTGCTTCCAAGATAATTCATGTTACTTATTTTCCCCAGAGTGCCTGGGAAAATGCAGCCAGATGGGCGGGATATAAATAATAAAATTGTTTTTGTTGTTGTTGTTTTAATAGAAGGCCTCTTGCCTCTCTGCATACATCAGGGCTGGGGAGCCTTGGCCCTCCAGATATTGCTGGACTCCAATTCCCATCAGTCCCAGCCAGCATGGCCAATCATCAGGGATGATGGGGATTATAGTCCAACAACATCTGGAAGGGAAAAGATCCCACAGCCCTACCATACACTGACAACTGTAAGGAGATAAGTGGTTAGAGCAGGTTTCATATACAGTCATATCAATATAATCTGGAACGTATTTTTAGTATATGGATCAGACGGTTGAATCATTCAATCTGCTGTCCAAATTAAGTACAGGAAATCTTTGACCCTCCAGAAGCTTATGAACTGCAGCTCCTATCAGCCCCTGCAATGGCCAGGGATGATGGGAGTTGTAGTTCAGCAGCATTTGGAAGGTGTGGATTAATGCAAGAAAGGTCCCTTTAAATATGTGGACTGAGAACTATCATCTCTTAATACAGCAGTCGGAGATAATTATTACAACGTAATGGCAAGATGGTATATAACCATGGTTGTGAAAAAATATACATAAGGGCTCCTCCTAAATCGTAGGAAGTGTAAGATCCAAACTGGGGATCCGTAGTGTATCTACTAGGAGAGCACAGTAGCAGACACCCCCAACCTGGTGTCCTGAACATGCTGTCTGTTGTTGATGGGAGTTGTAGTCCAAGATATCTGTAGGGAACCAGGTTGGGGAAGGCTGCTGAACAGCAAGATAATGGAGCATAGTCATATCAATATCACTGAGAAAATACCAAGGGGTGAAATTCTGCTAGACTCTCATACCTGCCTCTTAAAGTATGGCAATTCCTATAAAGCAGGGGTGGCTAAGTTTCCCCTCCCCAAATCTGGGGTTCTGATCTCCTCAAGCAATATTTTCTGGTCCCTCCAAGACCTTAGGAAGTTTAACAATGCAGGCAAGAAAAGAAAAGAAAATTAGATATTGTGCTGGAATTTCTTGTTGTGTGTGCCCAGTGTGCTTGAATGTGAGAATGTGTGTGCAAGAGTGTCAAGAGTGCCACTCCCAATGTTTGGCTGTACTCACTTGCTGCCTAATGTTAGGGCCGGCCTCAACCATAGCAGATAAACCTATCAATGGCTCCTGTCTAGGATGGCATTGTTCTGAAAATGTTCTATGCCTCTGAATACGAGTTGCAGGGAACCACCAATTGGAGATGGCGCTGTTGCACTCAGGTCCTGCTTGTAGACTTCCCATGGGCATCTGGTTGGCTACTGTGAGCACAGAGTGCTGTACTAAATGGGCATGGCCTGATCCACTAGGGATCTTCTTACATTCTTATGTACATACTTTCACTACATCACCCTGTGACTGTCCATGCCAGACTTACTCTCAGTGACTAATAAACATGACCCCATGCATGCCTACTCAGAATAAATTTCCATTGTTCTTGATGGGACTCTCTTCCATGTGAGTATGGCTAGGATTGCAGCCTCAGGGCAATTGCTAGACCACTGTCCTAGTCAATTAAAGGCAAATAAGGTTAAAATGAGAGTACCTCTAACCCCAATAAGTACTCAAGTGATAAAGCAAGAGAAGACATTTACATAATAGATTAGAGAAACAATTGCCAGGAATGTTTAATCAGCATGATTGGTCCTACTCAAATGAGACCCGAATGGCATTTCAAGGTACCTTCAAGTCCTAAAAATGCCATGATTGAATTAATTATCTCTTGAGTGCATTTGTTTAATTATTTTTAAAAAAACTCGTTTTGTTAACTGAGAGCCAAAGGCAAAATATCCTGGACATTCGGCAAAATATAGAACTGTAGGTCGTGTTCGACAGTTTGGAATAATGAAGATTATCGTGCTAAGTGTATGAATGATATGCTGATTGATTAATCTTGGGGCAAGTAATCTTTTTCACCCCATGATATTCCGGGCAAGCTTTCAGGGGCCACATGCCAGCGGTGGGCAGAGTTACAGGCCAAATGGGCAGGGCAATAAACGTGAAGGCTATCTTTGTTGAATAGGTTAATTTCTATACATACTCACACACCTCTATGTATCCTCTATCCATGCAACCAAGAAGCATGGTCACGCTTCAAGTAAATATTGCATCCAGGCAGAATCATTCAGGATGTGGTGCAGGGCCATTGAGGGGTGTGGTCTGAGAAAGAGCTTCAAGGGCCAGATAGTGACATCTGGAGAGCTAAATTTGGTCCCCAGACCTGAGAATCCCCATTCGAGTTAATCAAACACAGTGCAACAAGAGTGGACTTCTTGTAGTTTTTTTTCTTCAGAACCCTTTCTGTGCTTGCAGACTATATGAGCAAACTGCCACTAAAAATTCCATTGGTCCCAAAAGAAAGCAGCTATTAAGCAGAGCTAGTCTGCATTAGCGGTAGCAATACAGATAAGGCTGGAGTACAACTCCACTCATTCCTGGCTATCGGCTATGCTGACTGTGACTGATGAGAGTTATAGTGCAAGAACATCTGGGGGAGCATCACATTAACTACCCTTGGTTTACATGATTAAATAAACATTCTCTGGCTCTGGAGTGGCTTGGGACTGCCACTGCAACCATGGGGCTGTCCTAATATGTCACCAGCCCAACGAATGTGGCAGGTCACACTCTGGACCTGGTGCAGAATTCAACAGCCACATTGCTCACTGGTGCAAGATGGTTTGAGCATGTTACACCGATCCTGGCCCAACTGCACTAACTACCAATCAGTTTCCTGGCCCAGATCAAAGTGTTGGTTTTGACCCATAAAGCCTTAAACAGCTGAGGACTGCAATACCATCTCTTTCCATATGAACTGGCCTGGACCCTGTGATCATATGAGTGCTTCTTTGAGTGCCTCCTCCACAAGAGGTCTGTAGGGTAGCAACATGAGAACAGGCCTTTTCTGTGGTGGCTCCCTATTTGTGGATGGCTCCCCCGAGGGAGGCTTGCCTGACACCTTCATTACATATCTTTAGGTGCCATGCAAAAACATTCCTCTATAACCAGGCCTTTGGCTCCTTAATTGTTCATTTGTTTTGGGGGACTTATTCATTTGTTTTTGTTTTTTGGTCTTGTATTTTGTGTTCTCATTTTGTATGTTTATGTTGCACACTGCCCTGTAATCTTTGGATACTTTGCAGTATACAAATGTTTTGTTTTTTGTTTTTTTTGTTTTATTATTATTATTATTATTATTATTATTATTATTATTCAGGAGGAGTGAAACATAACCTAGGGAATGCTTGGTGAAGTGTGCCCTCTCTTCTTCAAAAAATTGGTACAATTTGCATTTAAAGGCGAACATACCTAATTTGCACCTCCCAAAACAATTTGTGAACCAAAACACAGCAATCTGTCGAAATGTTCCCTTCTACAAATTTTGGATTGCAGTTTTCTAGCCAAGTAAGCGACACAAAAATGCATCTATTAGGGAGAAGTGTGCATGAAGACGCAAATATTGATGAAAATAATGTACCAAGATGTGTTATGCTTTGTAAGATGTGGAAATTGCTTTGTAAAGCTGTTTATAATATGCAGAATTGCATAGAAACATGTACATAGCTGGAGCATGTTGCACTAAAACACTGATTATTTTTATTGAGGGCCTTTAAAAAATAAACTGATGTGGAAATGTGGAGAACTGAACTTTAGAATGGAAAAATGAGAATGAGAGAAATAAAAACTGGCATATTCACCCATCCCTTAATTTACATTTTAACCATGGATCAAGGTTTTATTCCATAATGATAAGCCAAGTTTGCTTCTTGGGTTCACATCCCTGGTTTGTTCAAGTGAACCATGAATGGTAACCCATTATCTGTTGTTTTCTGTGACCTGCAAATACATGAACTGTGTGACTCCACTGAAAAGCATTGTTTTTGAGATACCGTAAACCTGCAGTGTGATGGTGAATCATCCTTCACATTGCAGTAGTTCACTCCTTGATATTATAGTCATCATGTTGTGGACGTCCATTTCTGAGCCACTCTTTAGGGAGCTAGGTTGCAAGGATATTGCACAGCCGACAGTCAGACCAAATGTATATTTTTATGCTTGTATCTTTCATACTGAAGTTGTTCCAGGGGTTATGAAATCTGGTGGGGAGGGTTTCTTGGGTTAAGCACAGAGATTTCCAAGGTGTTTAGTTACCCTTGTTTGCTTGTTATATTGGGTCACCATCTTGTCTCTTTTTGGGTTTGTGATTGCCGGTTAAGCCCATTTTACCTGCGTTAGCTGGATAGCTACGTAAGTCCAGAAGCTCATCTTCCAAAGAGCTCTTGTGCCAAAATGGCACAAAACCAGGAATGAGGGCGGGCTGCAGCTTCATGGTCATTTAAACAAACTCCACAACTCTGTGTTGGAGTTAATCCTAAACTGGATTTATCTGCCTTTACAAAAGCACAATTTTCCTCCCATGGATGCACAACACCATTTCTCTGGCCTGCCTCCAACTTTGGTATCATTGTGATCCAGACCACATTTGTCTAAAAGAACTTTTTGGAATAGGTAGGCTGACTGTTGCATGCCACAGATAAGAATGCCCCATATTCCTTCTGTCCTCGGCACAGTGTAATGTAGACATTTCTTTTCCTTTTCTCCTTCCGTCCCTCCCTCCTCAAACACATGCACCCACAGACGTCATGCACAGGTCCTAATTCAGCTGCAGTTGGGCATCAAAAAATTGTTAATGTGTGATGACTAGTTGGTGCAAGCTTGCGGTTGCCTTTTATCCTGCTCATAAGAATGCATTGTGGAAATGAGTATTTGAGAATGAGGTGGACATTCTTAGGTACATAATAACTAGCAGATCTGTGGTGTGTACCCAAATCCAAGAGGCAATATGCATGACATTTGGGGAAGCAGGGTCCTATTCTCCAAGCAAGCAACTTGGGAAGGGTTCTGTCCCAGGCATCTCCAGTTTTAAAGGTTCTGGTAGCAGATGACTAGGAAGGCATTTCTCTGTTTGAGGCTTTGGAAAGCTGCTGCCAGAGTAGAAAATACCTCACAAAGAATACAGAAAATTGTAGTATGTTAAGGGTGCTGAGAGTTGTTAGGAGGTCATTAATAAATGACAGTTCCCATGATTCTTGGGGGAAGCCATGATGCTTAAAGTAGTGTATGAGTGCTTTAAATTTATGGAGCGGATATGGCATAATAGCTTGGCCTAATATAATGCATTTTCCCATGTTCCTAACCTTCCTAAAACCCTCTCTGCCAATCCTGCTCATTATTCAAGGTCTCACCTGATCCAAAGTCACTTTTCCATACATCTCCTCAATTTAGTGGACATCTCTTTTAGCCCATTTATAGCGGATTCATTTGTTAAACTTTAATGCAATGGAATGTACAGTACTCTTGTAAAGTAGACTTGTCAGATTCTTCTGCATGACTATGACAACTTCACTTTATTGTCTTAATAAATGAAATAATGAAATCTAATTAACTGAATCTTGAGGACAGTTTCTTAAGAATCGCACACCTGATTACATGCCCCAAAGGCTGCAACCTCTGCAATCCTGATTTCCTATCTGTTTAAAGAGGCCCTTGAATGGGAGGTCAAATCTATGCTGCCCATTAGCTTGTCTTGAAAATTATGACTTCATGGGTCCATAAGCTTGGGATGTGGTTTGAATACTTCTGCATTCAGTTACCAACTATACTAACAAGGAGAGCTTCCATTTGAAAGTGAAATAAGGTTTTGTTTTGGCTGTTACCAATCTTTGTGATGAAGTTTATTAGCAGCAGTAGTATTAGTATTAATATAGAAGGCTGCCTTATACTGAGTCAGACCCATTGTTTGATCTAGCTTAGTATTGTCTGCACTGACTGGCAGCTACTCGGCAGGTTTTTAGGCAGGAGACATTCCCAGCCTTACCTTCATTTCCAATAATAAGCACTTGGGAGGAAACAGGATGAGGAATAAAATGTATGTATTTTATTTATTTCACATACATTTTATACTACTTAATCACTGTAAATAAAACCTCTAAGCAGTTTACAATCAAAATAGCAATTACATTGGTGACAGCAATGCCAAACAGCTGGGCCTCCCTTGGCCTGGGAGCAAACCAAAGAGAAAAAGGCTCTCCCTCACATCTGTCCCTCTGCACCTTCTGAGAGCTGATTGGCTCCCAGGGGAGGACTTAGTCACAGCATGGCAGAGCAACATCCAGAACCAGGAGGATATCAGTTGCATGCGAACCTAATGCATTTCCTTCACCCCTGCACATACAACAAATTGGGCCGCCCAGTTAAATAGGGACCACAGTACCGGGTTGTAAATTTAAATATGCATGCAGATAATAATTTGGCACCCTGTTGTAGCAGCTCTCTTCTCTTTTCTTTCTGAAAAAGAGAAATGAGTGGATGACCCACTCCTGCTATAGGTAAGCCACAACAGAAATGCTACAGACACTTAACAAGCAGAGACCAAAACACATTTCTTCTATTTGTAATGCTAGCTTTAAAATCCTTGGGTTTGGTAATAACTGAGCAAATCAAATGACCTCCTGGTTTAGTCAGCATGGCTTTTCTGTGCTTTCCCCTCCCCCTCCCCCAAAAGGCCCCCTGTGTGGTTTTAGAAAAAAATAAGTATATTTCAGCCACTTTTACTGGGGTAAATTATAAAAAGCAGTTTTATTATTTATTCTGCTGCATCTAACATTTTTGTATTCATCTCCATTGTATGCTGGTGTTATTAGGATATCTTTCAGGCTGCATCACACAAATAGTTTCAGGAGAAAAAAATCTGTGCTCTCCGACTTTTGCAGTGAAAATGAGCAGGATCACAGCCATCTCTGTATATAGATGTGTTATTCTGAACTGGGTTTTCAAATGGAAATCAGTGTAGCAAATCCCAATTCACTTTGTGTCAAATAGTGTTTTCTGGTTAGGTCAAGTCAGGCAAAGACTGGTCAATTTACAATCAAGGAAGGAGTCAGGACCATGGGCAGCTAATGAGAGGAGAGCTGAGTACTCTCCTGCTTTTGACCCCAAGCAACTGGTATTCAGAGAGGCATGCTGCCTCTGTTCCTGGAGGTTATAGCTACCATGACCAGTAGCTATCAATACTCTTATCCTCCATGAATATGTGTAATCCCTTATCAAAGCCATCTGTGTTGAAGACTGTCACCACATTGTGTAGTAATGAATTTATCTATGTTTTGTGTGAAGAAATACTTGCTTTCGTCTGCTTGGAATCTCCTCTTATTGGTGGCCTAGTATTGTTTGCTCTCTCACTAGGAGCTGATCTCCAAACTCCCTGGTGGAAGTCTTTTTCAGCTCTACTGACTAATATCTCCTTTAAAGTGGGGATGTTAGGGATTGAACCTGAGACCTTCTGCATGCAAAGCTATGACCTTTCCCAAAGAAAAGGGCACCCACATAATACCATCTCCGGCAGAGGCAAGATCTGAGCAAGGAATTGATTGGTTCACAGCTCAGCCTCTTAGCTACTTCTCTCCAGTAGCTCATCAAAGAAGCTGACTTGACCACAGACAATGCTCAGTGCTCCAGGAAGAAGCAAATGTCTATGTGAATGTTTGAAGCGACTTTTTGATCCAAGCTTGAATTTAATGAGCATCAGCTTTCAATGTGTTATAAATCTGAGACATGTTATAAACCCCTTGGAAAATTGTCATTTTTACCTGAGATGTTTTGCAGCCCGCTAAATTCCTAAACTGGAGATTACAGGCTGACCCTGAAGGACAAGATAACACATCAAAGAACAACTGATCTTTATAGCTGTCTGGCAGCATCCCACAGCTAGAGTGGCACCTATGCTCCCCTTGAAAGTGTTGTCAGATGTCAAGCAAGGAAGAGAGACGTCCAGAAAAAAACAGCAGAGGCTTGAAAGGCGCACAGGTTATTTGATTTTTAGAATGTACTGATCCCCAATATTTCTCTTTGCCCCCCTCACAAAAGGGCATTATAGATTTACTTAAGAACCATGTCAGTACAAAAGGCTGAATGTCATTCATTCTAACCTGACCCTTTCTGATAATGAGAGCAGCCCAGAAAGATTTAAGAACCTCCTGGAGACAGGAGTTCCCTAAGAAACCACATCTGTTAGGTGTACTTCTCACAGGGTTTTAGCCTGCCACCCATCCCCATTTCCAGAACACTCCATTCTCCCCTTCCTGCCTCCCCTTCCCTGCCAGCAAATTATTGGCTACTGAACATACTCAGTCCTCACTGAGCTGTTTGAGGACAGGGAAGGTTGCCCAATGCAATCAATCAATCAATCAATCAATCAATATTCTTGTGCCTTTGCAAACTTTGGGTTTCCCTCAAGCATAACAATACCCTCTCCTGTTTTTTACTTGCCACACTGTGGCAACAATCCTATTGGCATTCACCAGCTGAGTTTGCTAATAGAAGGAGTGATTTATTTAGGTATTTCTTCAACCCTGCTATGCACACATATCAGTTTTCTTAATAACCTTTACCTCCTGTTTAAAGTTCCTGGTGGCAATAAAGGAGCATTTTCCTTCAGTGCATCTAGTTTCCATTAGGCAGCTCTTGATACACACGAATGCCACTGTTCTGGCTGAGATTGCAGGAGAGTTTGATCTTCCTGTTTCTTTGAATGGAGTTGCAAGGTTATCCGCCAATTTCTGGTCCCGCATCACAACTGGCCTGTGGCTTTCTTGACCCAGAGTGTTGCCGAGAGCTGCCAGCAGCATGTATAATTCATGGCACAAGGACTCCAACAATGGCACCTTTCCCGCTCACACGCGCAAACAGATGGAGCAGTGCATGGGGCCGAGAAGCCGCCACTAGTGTGCGCCAAGGCTGTGGTGCCGTTGCCAGATAGCACCAGAAGCAGAACAGATGAGAGAAAGAATAAAGGAACAGAATTCTTGTGTGCGAAGGTTATTGCATTTGTCAACTCCAGGGCTGTTGAGGTGCATCGAGAGCCAGAGAAAGATTAAAGTCTCTTGAACACCTCAACGTTTTATTATTGTTTGCCCTTTCCTGGAAATGTATTGGAACATGAGGAACCTGCCTTATGCTGAGGCAGACCACTACCCCATCTCATATAGTATTCAAATTCTCTGGTGTTGCCATGGGTCTCTAAGGTTTCAGACAGCCCTACCCAGAGATGATGATGATTTATTTATATGCTGCCCATCTGACTGGGTTACCTCCACCATTCAGGGCAGCTCCCAACAAAAACTAGTAAAAACGCAATACAACATCTACTACTAAAATTTTCCCTGAACAGGGCTGCCTTCAGATTCTTTTTTTAAAATCACATAGCTGTTTTTCTGTTTGACATCTGCTTCGGGGGCATTTTGTGGGGCCAGCACGACTACTGAGAAGGCCCTCTCACTGGTTCCCTGTAACTTTGCTTCTCACAGTGAGGGAACCAGCAAAAGATCCTCAGAGCTGAACCTTAGTGTCCAGGCTAGGCAATGGGGCTGGAGACGCTCCTTCAGGTATACAGGGCCAAAGCTGTTCAGGGCTTTAAAGTTCAGCACCAACACTTTGAATTGTGCTTGGAAACATACTGGGAGCTAGTGTAGAGATCCTTTAGGACTGGTGTTATATGGTCCAGGCAGCTGCTTCCAGTCACCAGTCCAGCTGCCACATTCTGGCTTAGTTGTAGCTTCCGGGTCACCTTCAAAGGTAGCCCCATGTAGAGCGCATTGCAGTAGTCCAAGCGGGAGGTAACCAGGGCATGCACTACCCTGGTGAAACAATGCACATGCAGGTATGATCTGAGCCAGCGTACTAAGGATTGAATCCAGAGGCTTCTGGATGCAGATAATATGCTTCACTGCTGATCTACCTGCTGTCGTCATCACCTAAGAGCATAAGATGTGCTGGCTGGATCAGGCCAGTGACCCATCTAATCCAGCATCCTGTTCTCACAGTGGCCAAACAGGTTCCTATGGGGGGGCAGTGTATAATTTGACAAGAAAGAGAGGTTTTGTCTTTCATAGGTGAAGCCTATGGGAGATGTTGTTGTTGTCGTCGTTATTGTCATTGCGTGGCAAGTTCCCACCCCCTCCAGGGGAAATAAAGACACATGACACAATTATTTAAGGTTAACATGGCCACAACTTTATTGGTTACAGGTGATGAGTGGTATTGGCTTTGGCATTGGTCCTAACAGACTATCCGGCTTCAGCCTGTCCGCTTGAAGTCCGGGAAGGGTTAACCATCAGTTCTGCTGATGCACATCAACTAGGAACTCCCCTGGGGTCACTGCGTGGGGGGGGAGTGTTAGGCCCTCACCCCCATAGGCTTCGGACAGGGCCACGCCCTCTGAATCCTTTATCGGACTACCCTTCAATATGCGGGGCAGGTGATGGCGCTTCCTCCCCTCTTCCATCTACAAAACAATACCAATACCAATGCCTAACCGCCAATACTAAGAAAGTTGTGACGATTTGCTACGAGGTAGGCGAAAACCAAGTCAAGGAACGAAAAGCTTAAAGGGTGGGAGGGTGGGAAACAGGAACAGCTGGCATGCGGAAAAAGAGGGAGATCCCCGGCCATGCCTGCATTTAAATCGGGCGGGCCATGCCCCCAAAGCCAGCCGATTGGCTGGCCAGGGGGGTCACAGAGCCTGGGATTCTCCCAATCACGCGGGGGCTGGGCTCCAGCCGCCACGTGCGTGGTGGGGCCATGATGCCCACAATCCCACCTCCTCTGCAGGGCGGAAGCGGCTTGAGCATTATTATTGTTATATAGTGGAACCTCTGGATGTGAACCTCTCTGGTTCCAGAGCCCCCTTCACATCCTGAAGCGAACATAACCTGCGTCTGCATGTGCGCAGGTCACGATTCGCCGCTTCCGCACATGCACGTGATGTCATTTTGAGCGTCTGCGCATGCACGAGCGGCAAAACCCGGAAGTAACAAGTTCTGTTACTTCCGGGTCGCCACGGAACGTCACCTGACAACGCTCAAGCCGAAGCTACTTCAACCTGAGGTATGACTGTATATTTATTTATACCCTGACTTTTTCCCTGATGGAACTCCAGGCAGCTTCTAGATAAAAACGAGAACCACTGAAAATATAGAAAAATCCACCATTAAAAAAGCAGCTACACATTAATAGAAATAATGCTATATGCATCTATAAAATCTGTTTAATTCATACCAATCATTGCAATAAAGACAGCACGGCACCAGCCCTTTCATTAAAAGCAGTTAGTTCCCAAAAGCCTGTTGGGACATGAAAGTCTTCAGCTGCTGCCAGAAGGACAGGAAGGAGGGAGCCAGTCTAGCTGTTTTAGAGAGGGAGTTCCAGAGCCTGGGAGGAGCAGCCATGCAAGCAAAAACATACAAATGAAAGCTCCCTCAGAACTACACAGCCAATCAGAGCACATAGTGTAACATTGAAACTCATGCCACTCTGCCTCTTGGCTAGTTGACTTTAACACGAACAGAATTAACCCTTATGTTACAAATGGAATGATCCCTGCTGTTGCATTTCCAGCTTGCTGCACTACACTATGCTCTTACAAGTAGCCTGCAAAGGGGTGGTGGTGGTGGCAGGGACACAAAGTAACCTTCAGGATTCCCTAGCCCAAGTTTGCCTATACTTGCATGTTCAGTCATAAAGGAATGCAATATCAGAATATTTCAAGACTGAGGCATTCTTTGGGCATGTTTCGAGGAGCAGGGGAGCTGCTTTTGCGCAGGCATTTGTGCATATAATACTATCACATGGACATACTGTGCAGGTCTTTCTCATGCATTCTGCATCCCACTGAGGCAAAGAGCACTGATCTGATTAGAAAGATCCATGCAATTGGCACCACCCACATGGTCATAGTGTTCTCATGCGCACACCCCTGGAGCATAAAATCACACTGCATGGAAGTGGTTCCCTCATGCTGCTCCGAGCAGGTGTGAAGAAGGCCTAATTACCCATGGAATTGACTTTGAAAGCTGGATCAGTTTGCACAAAAAGGGGCCTGAAGTTCAATAGGGTAACAAGACAAATTGAAAGAAATCTGGACTAACTTCCCTGCTATTGTCCAGCAGTGAATTGCCCCCTTTGATGTGTATAATTTAGAAGTCCTGTGTGTTGTAGCAAGGCAATTGTTGCTCAAAATGACTGCCTTTTAATCATACAATTTTCTCAGTCGCTTTTTTGGAGCTTGCTCGTAATTCATTGCAATTTGCGCTTGGCACAGTGCTCCAGAGCTGTGTTTCTAAATTGGAAAGAGCTTTGAAATTCACCCTCAGCCTATTTGTCTATTTGATTTGCATCATTAGATTTGTTTGTGTTAACATTTGGGCTAAATTCTCCCCTCTGATCAATGAATGCATGTCTCTGATAAGGAGCAGGAATGAAACATTCGCTCAGCTATGCCGTGTGTGCAAACTCCCTTTGCTTTGAGCAGAGACCTCTTTCCTGATGCAAAATAATATTAATAAAAACTAAATTCCACAGGGATGACCGAAAGAATCGCATATCCATTGCTCAGAAACCATAGCAGATTCCCAGTAAGAGTTATATATGTTCTGCAGTTACCTTTAAATTGTACATCAGATGGGTTATATTCACTGCTCTTGAAGAGCTGGCGATGAAGCTGCTTCTGATGATACATCTGTGGAAGAAAGGATATAAGAAATAAATGCCTGAGGAGGTACATTTCTCACCTGGTTTACACACTTGGTGGTGACAGCATCCAGCGGTACCTCAGAGAAGCAACATGGCTCAGTGGTAGAGCGTCTGTTTTTCATACAGAAGGTCCCAGGTTCAATCCCCAGCCTATGCAGGCAGGACTGAGAAAGAACCTGGTTTGAAATCCTGGAAAGATGCTGCCAATCAGTGTACTGAGCTTGATGGACCAATGATCTGACACTGTATAAGGCAACTTACTAGGTTCCTGTGCTCCTATATCTGAAAATTCTCCCCAAATTACTCCCCACTGATAGCTTGCCCTCTCAACATGTCACAGATGACAATAGCAACATGCTTGTCACATCTCTCTTCATATGCCAAAATTCCTCCCAGGGCCAGCATCAGCAGCTGGCATCCTTTTAGCAGCTGGCTGTGTCCCTGATCCTCAAACCAATGGCTTGGTCAAGAAGGTCACCTGCCATTTTAATGGAAAGATGACCTATGTGGGCCACTCCATCTCCACTGTGCTGTCATATCCCTAGTCTTCTCCAACCTTCCTATCCATTGCTCAGCAGCCAGTCAGTGAACTGTCCCATACACAGGTGCTGAAGACAAGAATATCTGGGAAACAGGTTCAGCAAGTGACAATAGCCCCCAGATCTAAAGCATAAGAAGAGCCTCCTGCATGTAGTCTAGGTTTACCAGACATCCCGGTTCCTGGGGACAGTCCCCAGATTTGCAAATCTGTCTCCGGACAAATTCCGTCACCAGAATGCCCCCAGATTTGCAAATCTGTCCCTGGGAAATGTGGCAGCGGCAGCCTCAGCAGCCCGGAGCTAGCCTGGTAGAGCAGTTGGCTCCAGCTGGCTTCAGGAGCTGCTTGCTGCCCACTGCTGTGGCGCCTGCCATTTTTCCTGCGCTACGGCAGCGAGCAGGGAGCAGCTCCTGAAGCCAGCAGAGCCAACTGCACTATCAGGCCGGCCCCTCCTGGGCAACTGCTGCTTGCCCATGACTCCAGAGCCTCCCCTGATCTGTCAAAACAAAGGAGGAAGGGGGAAGGAGATCGGAGAAGGTTCAGGAGTTACGGGCAGGCAGTGCGCCGTTGCCCAGTTTTAAAAAAACCTCTGCAGATTTATGTTTCACAGGGTGCGAAGAAGGGCTTTGCACCTTTATACAATATGCATGTGTGCTTGGGCCCAGGGTCTTTTGCCTCACCATCCCCACTACTGACTCCCTGTTGCTACTCAGCCTAAAAAAAAAAAAAGTGTCCCCGGATTCGTTGAAAAAAATCTGGTAACCATAATCTAGTCCATCTAGTTGCATCTAGCCCAGCATCCTGTTTTCACAGATACCAACCGTATCCCCTAACAGGAAGCCCACAAACAGGTTCTTAGTGCACTTTCCCTGCTTGTGTTTCCCAGCAACTGGTATTCAAAGGTATACTGCCTCTGATAGTGGAGGTAGGACTTGGTCATCATAGCTAGTAGGAGCCATCGGTAGTCTTATCCACTATGAATTTGTCGAATCCTCTTTTAAAGCCATCCAATTTTATGGCCATTGCTACTTGAAAAAGCAGCACACCCAAAGGTATATTCATTTTAGAACTTATTTATAGCTGCCACTGTCCAAGAGAGTGTTAATGCTAGCATCATATTGGAAGAAAGCCAGGATATTAAAAACAAAACAAACAAACTGTCTGAACATAGTATGGCATTTTTAATTGACTCTAATGTTTGTGGGTAGATGACATATAAACCTCTGAGCCTCACAAAGCTCTTTGTCAAGCTGAAAAGTACGAAGAGCATCACGTTATTAAAACAAGCAATGTTATTAAAACAAGAAGTGAAGTTAATAAGGGAAGCATTCTAATATCTGGAAAAGACTGCTCCTCAGTTCTGACCAAATGGATCTATGAAGCATTTGGTTAAACATAAAGTATGCTGGTTTGCATCATTCCTTGACTAAGAACTAAAGTAAGACAATATTTTCTGTCCCCAATCTGCATTCAGATGTAAAGATGCTGCCCTTATTAACTACATTTCTCCATAAATTTTGAAAGCGGTATTGCTTCCATGACCTTGTTATAATTAGCTTGTTAATGAGCTATTGCCTGCTAATCCATATAATTCTTCTGACAGGCAGACAGCCCAAGAGATTAACAAAGTTTGACCAATATCTCAGACTCACTGGTAAAGCTTCTTCAGCTTCTGACAGCAATATAAAGATCTCTGTCTTTGATTAATGCAATCTATTATGTGCATAAACCTCAAATGTAGAGCTGAAATGCAATTCCATCATTTGTGTCCTTTTTGTAAAGAGGGGGTTGCCACCTTCTTTCATTCAGCCCCAGTTTCGATCTGACATTGTAGTACAGTGCTAGTAAATCTGGAATTTATTACTACAGGCATCTCCTGATTTAGGCGTGTCTGGATGACACGTAATTGTGCACATACGCTCGGCAGTGAAACTGGAAGTAGCCGAAAAAAGTCACAGAGAAGGGGGGGGGGGCAGAGCAGGCTTATGTTTGCTCCAGTGATGCACACAAGGGGTCCAGAATGGAACCCCCACACAAAATGAGGATTGCCTGTAGTGAGTAAATAGAATACTGGAAGATCCTGCACTCACAAACATATGTTCCTTGCTGCGGGAATTTATATATATAAACATTTATAAACAACACAGGCGGTAAATATATTTAAAAATGTAATACTATAATAAAATGGAAATAAAGTCAGACACATCAATAAGAGCTAGTTGGGAAAAGAAATCTCAGGTTCTAAAGGCTTGTCTGAATAATACAGTTTTCAGAAGATCTTTAAAGCCAGGTATGACTCCTGCCAAACCTCTATTGGCAGAAGTTGTGTCCACTAAAGGCTTGGTCCCTGGTAAATGCCTGTCAAACCTCAGATGTGTAGAATACCAGTAGAAGTGGCCCATCAGAAAACCTCAGTGATCCTGTTTGAGCATAAGAAAGCAGGCAGTCTTTAAGGTACTTTGGACCAGAGTTGTTTAGGTGCTTTGTGAATTAACATAAGAACCTCAGGAAAGGTGAATTGAGATATGTGAACTGCAGTGTCAAGAGAACTGAGATTGGTATTGGATGCCACCAAGCTGAACCCTTTTCTCAGTGCAGGATCTAGAGTGCAGATTCAACCACATTTTCTTTGGCAGGTGGTCACTTAACCTCTGTTCAATGTCTCCAGCAAAGCAGAACCTACCACCTTCCAAGGCACTGCTATCCTTGACCCACTGTCAAACAGCTCTTACAATTAGGAAATTCCTCCTAATCTTTGCCAAGATTTGCTTCCCCCCAAATTCCCACCCACTGGTTCTAGTACTCTGGAGCAACAGAGAACAAGTCTACTCATCTTCTGCACAACAGCACTCTGATATATTGAGCACAGCTATCAAGTCTTTCCTTAAATCTTCTCCAGATTAAACATGCTGAGTTCTTTCAACTGTTTCCGATAGGCCTTGGTTTCCAAATGTGAATAACTGAATTTAGACTGGAAATACTAGAAACTGAGAGGACCGAAATTGACAAATCCTTGGTTACTCTAATATAGAAGTAGCTCCACAAATTTTTGATCTTTGACATTTTGGAAATAGAGGATTCTGAATACCCTATTTCAGGGATGGGGAACCTGCGCCTCTCCAAGTTGTTGTAGGACTACAACTCCTATCTTCTCTGGCCATTGGTCATGCTGGCTGGGACTGATGGGAGTTGGACTCCAATAACATTAGGAGGGCCACAGGTCCTTCAGGTTCTGGGTGCTCGCAGACTGGGTGGTCTGAGAGCGTCCTCTGAATATTCAGAGTGTACAATGAACTGCTGAGTAGAGCTGGATGAAACACAATTGGCTCTTTTTTGTCACCTGATCCCTCCTGGGTAGGGACCTGCAGTTCCACTCTCTGACCATCTCCAGTGGTGGCACTGCAGAGCAAACAAATCAGCTTTGCAGAAAGAGCCATGTACAAATGCCACATGGACAAAGTAGGGCTTAGTTAGTCCTTGACACAGGTGGACTGGTGTGTGGGGAAGGCAGACAATGCACTGTGTTCTCCAGTGCCTGTGAAACAGCTCACTGCATGTGGCAAATGCCACATGGACACAGCATTTAGCAGCTTGCCACTGGTGGCTGAGCTCCATGAAAAGACCTTACAAGAGGGGCACCCAGGGGAAAAAAGAGTTCTCTGTGGAGCGCTGGGAAGCAGCTGAGAGACCAGTTTGAGAAAGTGATGCTAAGCACATAGCAGCTGTCAGATGGCAGGCAGATCAGCAGGAGTGTGTATCCCTGCTGGAAGCAGTTTGTCATCACCCATTTAGGTGCTGAATATTTTAAACGACATGCAGATTTCCTTGAATGCTAGATAGCAGCATTCCTTCACCAGATAGAGGTAAGGGCAACAAACGTGAATTCGCTAATGGCATCCAGTAGGTAAACTACGTTTTCCTAATGCAATTACACTATCAGACCTGAGCACAGGATAAATGAACTTCCTTGTCTCCCCGGTGGGGACAGCTTGATGAATGTGAGGTTCACTCCAGATGGCCGCTGGAATCCAAAGTGCACCTCTTGGATAAATATGCCATTAATCTTACCGCAAACTACTTCTCTGCTGGAAATATCAGTACCCAAAGAAGCTGCAAAACCCAGAACTGTGAGAAGTCTAGGAGATGAGCACATTGGCGCTGGATGCATCACGTTCACCTTTGCTACTCTTTGTTTAACCAATTGTTGTGATGATACGCATAAGGAGCAATTCACATACACTTTGCATCTTCATCTGACAAAAGTGACTGTTGGAAATTTGGGTGCAACTTAGTTTGCAGAAGAATTTTTTTGTGTGGGTTAAAACAGGGATGTCCAGATTCCCTGACTATCCCTGCATCTTTAATTTCTCGAGGTAACCTCTCTGTCTCTTTGATGTTTAGACTGATAGATATCAGGTGTATTCCTAGCAACTTCAACCTGCTCCTTGTAACAGGAGGTGCAAGGGGTTGAATGTGGTTTGTGCTGTATTTCTAGCAATGCCTGAGGGGTTCAGTTTCTGCGCATTCTGCTACAAGCTCTCCTGATATGTTCTGATTTGCAAATTATTCCAGGAGAACAATAATTGTCCTTTGGGTTTTACACTTGTCTAAAATTTGCTATTGGTAGTAGTAGTAGTAGTAGTAGTGTGTGTATGTGTGTTTATTATTTATTTCATTGATGAATTGCTTTTCCTATGAGGCATCTCAAGGCAATTTACTATATATAGAGATATATACATAGTAAAACTATTGCATAAAAGGTAAAGGTACCCCTGCCCGTACGGGCGAGTCTTGACAGACTCTAGGGTTGTGCGCCCATCTCACTCTAGAGGCTGGGAGCCAGTGCTGTCCACAGACACTTCCAGGTCACGTGGCCAGCATGACGAAGCTGCTTTGGCGAACCGGCACCAGAGCAGCGCACGGAAACGCCGTTTACCTTCCCGCTATAAAGCGGTACCTATTTATCTACTTGCACTTAAGGGTGCTTTCGAACTGCTAGGTGGGCAGGAGCTGGGACCGAACGACGGGAGCTCACCCTGCCGCGGGGATTCGAACCACCAACCATGCGATCGGCAAGTCCTAGGCGCTGAGGTTTTACCCACAGTGCCACCCGCGTCCCCTGACATATTGCATATGTAAAAACAAAAACAAGAAATACATATAAAGCAATTGAAAACCACAACATCAGTTACATTTATAAAATCAATTTCAAATCTAATGCGGATACCAACCAAGATAGCACTTGTACACCAGTGTGGTGTAGTGGTTAAAAGCGGTAGTCTCGTAATCTGGTGAACCGGGTTCGCGTCTCCGCTCCTCCACATGCAGCTGCTGGGTGACCTTGGGCTAGTCACACTTCTTTGAAGTCTCTCAGCCCCACTCACCTCACAGAGTGTTTGTTGTGGGGGAGGAAGGGAAAGGAGAATGTTAGCTGCTTTGAGACTCCTTAAAGGGAGTGAAAGGCGGGATATCAAATCCAAACTCTTCTTCTTCTTCTTCTTGTTGAAAGAGGAAAGTCTTCAAAATGCACCTGAAAGGCAATAGAGACAGTGCTTGTTTGATATGTAACAGAGGGGAGTTCCAAAGATAGGCATCACCACACTAAAGGCCATGTTCCAATATTGTGTGGAATTGACCTTTTCACTGGATGGTGTATGCAAGATGCCCTCTCCTGCAGAACGCAGTTATCAGTTTGGTATATGTGGTGAGATGCTATTTTACATCCACAGCTTATCAATATAGTTCTTACTTCCCCAAACATACCAAAATACATATGTGTGTGTGTGTGTGTGTGTGTGTGTGTGTGTGTGTATCCCTCTATCTGAAGATCACAGTGTGATTTATAGCATAAAAATACAAAAGGAAAATGCAAAATACATTAAAAAACAAAGCCAAACAAACAAACAAACAAACAGAAAAAACAGTATCTCCTTCCCACATTTAAAAGGTCCCAGATTCTTTAATCAGACAAAGGCCTGGTTATAGAGAAATGTTTTTCATTTGGCACCTAAAGATATGTAATGAAGGCAACTGGTGAGCCTCCTTGGGGAGAGCATTCCACTAGTGGGGGGCCACCCCAGAAAAGACCCATTCTTGTGTTGAAACCCTCTGGAGCTCTAGTGTAGGAGGCACATGAAAGAAGGCCTCATATGATGATCACAGGGTCCAGGCCAGTTCATATTGAGAGAGGCGGTCCTTGATGTATTGTGGTCCCGAGCCATTTACAGCTTTACAGGTCAAAACCAGCACTTTGAATCGGGCCCAGAAACTAATTGGCACCTGGTCCAGGATTGATATTGTATACTCAAACTGCCTTGCCCCAGTGGGCAACCTGGCTGCTGAATTTTGCACGAGCTGAAGTTTATGAACTGTCTTCAGAGGGAGCTCCATGTATAACACATTAATCTAACCTAGAGAATATCAGAGTACAGACAACAGAAGTTAGGTTATCCCTGTCGAGATACAAGTCCAGCTGGGCTACCAGCCAAAGTTGATCATATATTTTAGGCATGCATACAGTGAGAGGAACTACATAATTGAACACACATTTTGTGATAAATTATTTTCCAGGCAGATTATGTTGTTGTTTTAAAAGGCAGATTAATGCAGAAATGGGATGAAACACAATTATGGAGAATTAAAAAAAATAAAAAATGGCCAGAAATAGATTGATCCCTTCAGATCTACCTACCACTGATTTATGGCCACTTTGACGTCTCTGACTTCATGCGATTTCTATGCAGCCATTTTATACTGAAATCCACACCAAGAACAGCCTAGTGAATGTTACTTATTTTTCCCCATAGATTTATACCCTGCGCTTTCTCCCAGTGGGAGCCCAGAACAGCTAACCTTATAAGTTTCAGTAATAACAAGAAAACCACACTAAAAATACCAATAAAAGCATACGAAACAGCCAGTATAATTAGTACTGAATTTATTGACACTACAAGGATATGCATTGCATTTCACTGCAAATCCACAGAAGCTGAGAATCATAGAGTGGATCAGAAGAATCTGGGAAATTGCTCTCTCTTTGGAATAAAACATATTTTGGTAGTAGTCAGCTACAATTCTCAAGCCAATACGTTTCTAGAAAAATGGTCTCTCTTCATCAGTTTATGGGGCACTATTAATTACAAGATAAAAACCAGCCATGTATTTAATCCTCATTGTTATAAACCACTTTGTATTAATAATGTACTATACCTTCACAGTGTTAGTTATGGTTGTTGTAAGTTACAAATTATGTATTGTGTACTGTACAATATCATGACTGTTGTTTATCATCAATTGGTTGTTAAAAATGTTTCCAAGGTGGCCAGGGGACATCGGTGTGGGGGGAGAGAGAGAAAGCAAAAAGCAAAACAATAAAAACATTTAAAACTACACAGCACCAACTAGTTTACCACTGAACAAGTGAAAAATACATAAACATATGATTGTATATAACCTGCAGAAAGAATAAAACCAATCATTATGAATGTCTGATGGAATAATAAGAGTTTTAAGGCCCATCTAAAAATGATGATGAGGGCCAGGCTTAATGTATTTCCCCAGGGACATGGTTCCACAATAATGGGTGGAATCTAAACACTTATTTTTTGAAAATACATTGAATTTTCCATAAAGCTCACTATTGCCATCTAGTGTCACATTGTATGTTACACATAAAACACACTTAAAACATTTTATTTGCAGCTGTATAGCTGAGTCTGGTGTCACCAGTGAATACCCTAACATTGGCACCTGTCAATCTGATCTTAACTAATGGCAGGCTAGAAAACAGGACCTCTAACATTGATCCTGCAATTTTGTACTGGCTTAACCAAGTGCAATTTCTACTGAACTCAGTGGGACTTACTTTTGAGCAGACTGTAGATGAAAAATGCAGGCTTTCTTGAAGAGGCTTCTGTTGGCCCAATGAGCTCTCCCTGGTCCAATAGCTCTCCTGAAATCCAATAGACTATCTGAAACTGGCTCCATGACTTGTGAATGATACCCTGCTCTTTGTTTCCTGCTATTTTCCTGACACTTACCCCCATCCTAAGACCTTGCCTAGTTTTCAACCTGGGCAAAAAGCAAACAGACAGAATTCTTAGTTAGTTTTTTCCCCCTTCACATTGGGGCAGTACTGTTAGAAAGAGGTGAGGAATGCAAAGGCCCATTTGCGTGGACAGGCGGAGTCCCCCTGACCCCAGGCGACCCTGAGCGGAATAATGACTCAAGACAACATGCTATGGGATTAAAATTGGCCACAACTTTATTAGGTTTCATATGTAGGTAGACCTTGGTTCAGCCATTGGGCGTTTATCCTTCCCAGTCCCCAGCCGGGGATCTGGGAGACATCAGGGTTATCCAGAATGTGTGGGGATTGGGCTGGCTCTGGAGGGCATATGTTCAAGCAGAGAGCCCACCCTCTGTTTTGCCGCCATTTGGGGGTAGAGCAATGACAACCTCTTGACGTATGGCCAATGCCTCCCCTCAAGACCCCTTTAACGGGGAACCCTGGTATCACCGCCACAAGGAGGGCGTGGGTCACTGCTCCACCCCCCCATTTAGGAAAATAGACTAAAGGATTCTGCCCAAGGCCTGAAACCGCCAAAGTTGTGACGTTTTGCTACAAGAAAGGCAAAACCTGCCAATGCAGGAAAATTCCTTTCTGGCCCTTCAACAGCGACCCTGACGTAGCAGCGCCCGGGTACCTGTGGAGAAGAGGTTAACCTGTAAAAGAAGGCTTAACTGAGGGAGGGCACGGTGGGAGAAGCTCTGGAGCCGACTGCCACTTCGCAGATAACTTTCTGTTGTGTGGACAGGACAGTCTCTCCCCTTACCTGGCCAATCCCCTGGCAACGCTTCCCCAGGCGGGATTGGGTGATTGGCTGAGGTAGGCGGAGACCTCCAGGTATCCAGCCTGTGGAGGGCAAAGCCAGCCCAAACTACCAGGAGTCACATTGGGTTTCAGGGCACACGACCATGCAAAAGGCGCCCCCCATTTGAGGTGGGGAGCAGTCATCGCTGTTAATCCTGAAAGAAGTTGAAGTTAAGTCTCCCTCACTTGAGATGCTAATGTTTAGGAATCACTGTACTTGAAAAAATGGGGTAATTTCCTTTAAAAAAAAGTTTTCTCAAAAGCTGAGAGGTGCAGGTCCTGTTGCTTGTTAGCACAATGGTACATGCAATGTCAGTTTAGTTCCCCCTAAGATCTTGATGTTGAAGTAAGAGGCGGCTTTTAAAAGGCATTAATGAGGTGGAAGCAGGTCAGCATAGCTCATTAAACGTGCTCTTCTGGTCAGGAACAATTGCCGGTGCGACTTGCAATGATGGTTTCAGCATACTTTTATGAACTGAGGAATTGCAAATGAGTCACAAAATTGTAGTGAATAGAAAGGGGGAATGTTTACCTTTAATTTTTGAAATTATCTATGAATATTAAATGGATTTTATTTTTACTATAAATTGTCTTGTATAAGGCAGTATTTTGTTATACATGGTTTTGGTTGTGCTTTTCATCACTTATAGCACAGGTGGGGACCTTCTGGTCTGTGAGCTGATTTTGGCCCACAGAACCATTTCCCCCAAATCACACCTGCCCACTCATCAGCTGATTGGCAGAAGGACAGGGTTTCATTCTCCAATGGCTGTGTGTCTTAATCTCAGCAGGGCACTGGATCGCACAGCCAAGGCAGCAGGATTGAACCTTTGTCCAACTGATGAGCAAGTATTACAGCACTCCTCAATGGAGTTATTTGAAGCCCCTCATGCAATTTGTCTGTGAATGTTAAGAGCCACCACCACCCACCAACTTGCAGGAGCTGTTGAACACAAGCTGTTTGAAACACTTGCCTCCACACCTCTCCTTTAAGTGAGTGGGCAGTGGCAGCAACAACTTGGGGGTCTTCCCCTGCATATCTATCGAGATTTCAAACAGAGGCAGAAAAAGCTAAGTTATTTGTAAGAATCTCTGTCCCCGAGGGAAAACCTGAATGATGGTGAGACCCTTTCGGGGTGTTTGTGTGTCTCCTCTCTTCTCTTGATGCACCATCTCCCTGGGAGACATCACTAGCCATACCACCTCCTGTGAACTCTCCCTTGCTGTCCTGGCAAGCTGGGCTGCTGGGATGCCCTCCACCGCATCCTCCATAGGCTGGGGGTTTCCCACCAGGCACATCCAGGAGCAGAGTGGGGCGTTGCTTCATAGTTCTCGTCTCTGTTGCCCCCAGCCAGGTCCTCATCATCAGATAGCTCCCATTCCTGGTCTGAATCAGGGCTCAGAGGGAGTCATGACACATGGGATATTCACATGGGTTGAACATACTCCTTAGCCACCCCTAACCATATGGTGGGTGAAGAGGAGCCATGGAGCTTCATGATGGGGCTAAATGTGTGGCCCCAAATGCATCCTCCCAAATGTGCTAGTGCTAGGGGTTCCTTTGTGTCCTCCCAAATGTGCTAGTAACCCCTTTGTGTCCTCCCAAATGTGCTAGTAACCCCTTTGTGTCCTCCCAAATGTGCTAGTAACAGTTGAAATGAGACTATACTAGGATTAACAAAGGACCCTACTGGGGCCTTCTTACTGCACCACTACACACAGCAAGAGCTCTGCCATTAAAACCAACAGCTTCTAGGCCATTCCCTTTGCTCAGAACACAACTTTCTGCCTGAAGAAAATATATTGTTAAGCATGAGTGCATGCCAGGAAGATCAGTCTGGTTCCCTGCAGTCTGCCAGTCTGTGATCGGCACCTCGAGAAATCTGCACACAACTTTCTGAAATGTACTCACCGAATCACATCACTGAGTGCTTAATCTCTAGGAAAGTTAACTTTCCCAGCACAGGCAGGAGTCTTGCAACAAGATTCTTGCCTGGTGTATCCCCCAGGTGCTTATTATGCCTTCTGCTCCTGTTGTAAGCAGGACTAAGGAAGGGGCTCTTTCCACTGGGAGCCCTTTTGATGTCAGGTGCTGTTGCTTTTTCCAAATGGATCAGAAGTGCAAAGGCACAGCTTGCTTAGCACAGCTCAACAAAGATGTTGGTAGGCTTCAATCAAAGAGCTTGCCAATCCTAACACAGGGATGCATGAACTCTGTTATTAGACAGTTCTTTTTGGCCTTTGAAATCCTGTATCAACAAGAGGGTATGGTGCTGGTTGGTGTAGAAACAACAAAATGAAGACAAAGAATTCAACAGCCAAAAGTTGTGGGTACATGATTTATTGCACCATTAAAATTAGAACAATCCACCAGTGCTCCAGCACTGCAATAATATGTTTCCTACATGCAATTAGCAAATTAGCATACTAGATTTTCAGTGTAAGCCAGTGACCAGGATATGGCCACATTTAATTCATGGTTATGGATTTATTTGCTCAGTGAATTGTGCCTGCCAATTAATGACTAGGCCACCTGATTCCAAAAAATAGGCTTTAAAAGTGGGTTTTGACCAGGGACTTCTTCAATGATGGTGTCCCATTTATGGAACTTTCTCCTCCAAGGAAGCATATCAGGCATTCATCCTGCTCTCATTTAGATACCAGACTAAAACCTGGGTATTTGCTCATACTTTTAAACTACTTCTGAAATACTGGTAAGACACTGGTAGTTGTCCTGGGTGATTTCACTCGGGGGCATTTGGAGCACCTTTCATGTTGCTTGTGTTTTGTTTTGCTATGGTCAATTGCCCTAGGATATGTGTCCCAAAGGACACCACACAAATGTTCTCAATAAATAAATAGTTCCAAACCAACCCAGCCCACAGCCCAATATCTTGCCTCAAGAATAAAAGCATCATGCATGCTTCTGAAATGCAGGCTCAGAGTGTGGCTCAGGTCCCAACTAGGTATGGGGGGGGGGGAGTTCCAACTCTCTAGAACTCACCCCTTCCCTCAATTGTAGACTCTGGGCTCATGTGAAGCCTTTCTTGTTTAGGCAAGATTTTGAGCTATAGTACAGAGTTGTTTTTATACCATTTGTTTGGAGATGGAGAAAGTGCAAGGAACATCCCAGCGACCTAACATTTCTGAATTAATGGTATGCAGAGTCAAGCAACCTCAACTGACTTTAATGATTTGGGAGGTCCCTGGGGGAGGTTGTCAGTATGGAGGGTAGATTGCAGAACAGAAAAATGACACAATTGGAGACATGACACAGTCTGGGAGGAGCCTAGCAACACAATTATGCCTGAAGATTTGTGAAGAAGGAAGGGCAGGAGGACCACCACAACCACAAGGCCAGGGGATAAGAAGAGTTCAAAATAGGTGGGAAATGGTAGGTAGATTTCTAGGGAGCTGTGGGATCAAGAAGGGCTAGAACGGGTCAGCAGGATAAATGGTCAGGGATAATGGGAGCTACAGTATAACATCTGGAAGGCATCACATTGGCTGCCACTGGGCTAGAATCTATAAGAACAGATGAGGTGTAGGCTGTTGATTAGCCTTTTGGAACTCCAGTGCCAACTCTTTGGGCACATGGAAGCACTGGAGTAAGGACAAATCAGCCCCCAGGTCCAGGGCTGTCATGGAGTGAAGGTACCACTCCATCCCACCAACTCTGAGGTTATCAGCAAGCATTGCTTCAGCACATCTGGCAGCATGGAAGCAATTTGGTAATTTCATTGACAGTATCCCACAACAACCACCAAAACACTGAGAAATGTAGAATTCTTTTTATTATTTTTTAAAACCCGTTCAATGCTTCAAATGTAGTGGCTGGGATTAGTTGAGACATCAAGAAACACGGAATATGTCTTGCTGGCAGTTATACATGGGTTGTGTGCTTAATTTCGATGCACCTGACACCATGCACCTTTCACTACATCAAAGGACGCTGTCAGGATACTTGTGGCTTCAGAGGGATATTGATCCTGATTTCTGCAGTGGCGGATAATTACTGCATTGCTTTCCCAACTTCTTAAACATCCTTTCAAACTATTCCTTTCCTGGCATTGAGACCTTGATCAGACATTGAGTTTTGAAGCTGCCAGCTGTTCAGAACAATGAGAAGAAAACATCTGAAAAGAACAGTGGTTGGCACTTGAAGGAAAGGTTGTTCGCCGCATGGGACGTCTGGCAGGTCCAATAAAATAAGCATTTCCACTGTGCCATGTCAGTGTTGCCTCTAAAGCTACGGTGTGCATTTTCTAAGCGGTTCAAGGAAATATGCTCATGTTCCATGAATAAAAAATGGAAGGGAGAGAAACTGTCCTGCAATGCTGAGGAATTGTGCATTCCCCCCAAATTTCCAGGCATCTTTCCCAAAACTCTTTTGTTAATATGCAGATGTCTCTGTGTGTGCTGTGTGCTGTCAAAAGTCACTGCTGCAGATGCCAATTCAAAGAAGAATTGAAAAGAGTGGAATGGGAGTCTTGTACAATTCAGTATTCAACTTCAGAGAGAAAAAGGTGTTGCAAGTACTAACCAGCAGGAATCAAGGAGAGATTTGGTTTGGTTTTCATGTTAAAATGAACCTATTTAATTCATAAATGTGGGTGGCGCTGTGGTCTAAACCACTGAGCCTCTTGGGCTTGCCAATCAGAAGGTCGGCAGTTCAAATCCCTACGAAGGAGTGAGCTCCCGCTGTTCTGTCCCAGTTCCTACCAACCTAGAAGTTCAAAAGCACGCCAGTGCAAGTAGATAAATAGGTACCACTGTGGTTTCTGTCACGGTGTTCCGTTGCACCAGAAATGATTTAGTCCTGCTGGCCACATGACCCAGAAAGCTGTTTGTGGACAAACGCTGGCTCCCTCAGCCTGAAAACGAGATGAGCGCCGCAACCCCATAGTCACCATTTAATTCACACCTCCTGAAACAATATGCAAACACAGCTGTCCTTCAAAATGAGCATATCTCTAAATTTTTATGGTGCAGTCCTCCAGCCAAAATAATGTGTACAAGACTGCAGATATAAAACAAAATGCATGCATAACATGCAGAAATGCATTGTATAAGGCGAAATGGTTTGCAAGAATGTGTATATTAGGACAGATAGCATACAAAAATGTACATATATTCAGATGAATGCATACTAAAATCCTAATGATTTTTTTGTGATAACTTTTCAAGAAATATTTGCAAACTGATGTGGAAATCTGGAAAATTGAATTTAAGATTGGAAAAGTGGAAAACCAAAATAATGAGCTACCCTCAAATAATTATGTTATTTGTTAAGGCTGCTGGAAGTTGCTACGAGGCCTCTAATCCCCTCCCAGAGCTACAACTCACAGAGGTCTCTGGAAAATTGGATTGATTGTTAAACAACTCCTGGAATTGTAGCTCTGGGGGGAGAATAGGGGGGGTCTCCTAACAACTCTCAGGAGCCTTACCAAACTACAGCTCCCAGAATTCTTTGGGTATCACAGTGCTTTAAATGTATGTTGTGAATATGGCTATCGTCTATTTTTACAGTTTAATGATAGGCTTATTGATCTTACATAAGCCGCTCTGGGAGCCTTGTCAGCTGAAGAGTGGAGTAAAAAAAAGTCTCAAACAAACAAATGTTCATAATAACACCGGCACTGCCTTTTAAAATTTAAACAGCTTATTGATTCATTTACATAGAAAAGACACACACACAACCAGAAGAAAGCCTTCACAGTAAGAAAAAAAATTCAATAAACCAAATTTCATAACACTGCAATGATTAAGATAAATACTGAGATATAAAAGATAATATTGAATTAGATTAAGGAGGAGAAGCATCTAACGGATTCTTTACAGTGCAATTCATCACACTGAACAAAGGGAAGCTAATAAAGTTCAAAACAATCACTTACCTTGGGCAGATTGTCTTTGTTTCATACATAGTATGTTAATTTAATTATTTTTGTCACACCATACTTTCCTGAGCCATTCATCTATCAGGAAAATCAATGGACCTCACCAGTGTCGAGCAATAATTCATTTTGCGGTAATAATTAAATTCATTAGCAGCACTATACAGCAGTCAGGTCTTCCCAGTTATGGAGCACATTTGCTCAGGTGCAGCATTATCTACAAACACATATATTATGCACATTGCACCTACATCCAAAAGAGAGGTGCAACATTTAAAGGATGGGGTTCCCGCTCTTTACACCCGGAAAATGTTTTAAATTAGGCCATCAATGGTTCAGGAAGGGGTGTTTGTGCATGCCGCTGAGTGCAAGCCACCAACTGCCCATCTGCCATGATGTAAGCCATCTAGTCTTTAGCTGACGCCACCAATGGCTATTCATCACACTCAGTTAGATGGAGGGGTGAGACACCCCCTCCCCAAGGCCCCTTCTATCAGTTTATCTGGAACGAGCTGCTATTTTGGTTCGTTCCTTCCCTCTCAGAAATGCCTCTTGGAATAACCATGCCATCTTATTACAGTGGTACCTCAGGTTGCGAACGGGATCCGTTCCGGAGTCCCGTTAGCAACATGAGAAGAACGCAACCCGCAGCTGCACGTGCACGGGTCGTGATTCGCCATGTCTGTGCATGCACGTGACATCATTTTGCACGTCTGTGCATACGCGAGCGGCGAAACCTGGAAGTAACCCTTTCTGGTACTTCCGAGTCACCGCAGGACGCAACCTGAAAAAACATATCATGAAGCAAAGGCAACACAAGGTATGGTTGTATTAGATAACTTGCTCAGAACCTCAATACTGTACCTCAAAGACTGCCTCTGCCCATATGAACCAACCCAGACCATGCAGTAATCACCTCCTCCACAAAAGGCCTAGAACACAGCAACACGAGAACGGGCCCTTTCTACAGTGGCTCTCCGTTTGAGGAATGCTGTCCCTAGTCAGGCTCACCTGGCACCTTTGTTACATACCTTTAGGTGCCAGGCAAAAATGTTTTCCTATAACCAGGTCTTCAGCTGATTTAACACTCTATGGACTTTTACGGGTGGGTATGGGTATAGGAGTGTTTTTGGTTGGTTTGTTGTTATGCATTTTGTCAGTCGGTAGAGCATGAGACTCTGAATCTCTGGGTTGTGGGTTCGTGTCCCATGTTGGGCACAAAGATTCCTGCATTGCAGGGGGTTGGACTAGATGACCCTCATGGTCCCTTCCACCTCTACAATTTTATGATTCTATGAAAGCCCCCTGTGACCTTCAGATGAAGGATGGTATATCAATTTAACAAACAAACAAACAAACAAACAAACAAACAAATACGATGTTTAAACAATTCTCAAATTAGGGGGAAGGAAGCTTCTCTGTGGCAACCCAGGAGCATGTCTCTGCATGCAGAAGGCAAACTGTAAGGTAAAGGGTAAAGGGACCCCTGACCATTAGGTCCAGTCGTGGCTAACTCTGGGGCTGCGGCGCTCATCTCGCTTTATTGGCCAAGAGAGCCGGCGTACAGCTTCCGGGTCATGTGGCCAGCATGACTAAGCCGCTTCTGGCGAACCAGAGCAGCGCACGGAAACGCTGTTTACCTTCCCGCCAGAGTGGTACCTATTTATCTACTTGAACTTTGATGTGCTTTTGAACTGCTAGGTTGGCAGGAGCAGGGACCGAGCAACGGGAGCTCACCCCATTGCGGGGATTCGAACTGCCAACCTTCTGATCGGCTAGTCCTAGGCTCTGTGGTTTAACCCACAGCGCCACCCGCGTCCAAGGCAAACTGTATTTACTAGTAAATAAACAGGGTCGGTAAGGGCTAAAGATCCTGGATAGCTGCAGGGCCATTTGATAGTAGGTATGGCCACATCAGGCCTTCAACACTTTGCACTGATGCAACCCAAAATAGTGTTTTAAGCATGGGGGAAACCTTGAGAAAATACATACAAAGCAGGTTTTTTAAAAAAAGAAAAAGAAAAGAGTCATTGGAAATGCTTAGTAAAACAGAAAAGATTCAACAGCAGTGAAAATGGCTCAATTTTCCATTTGAATCATATTGGTGTACAGGGGGCCGTATCCTGCGGTGTAGCCACCTACTGCTTTATACATTTCTAAGCCCTATTCCCCGCCTCAAATTGGCCATCAAATTGGCTCCGGCATGCACTTTTATCCTCTTCTGCATTATACCATTTTGACAACCAGTGCAACTTCGCGGGGCTTCGCTCACATCCATTTCTGTTATGCTGCTTGGTGTGGATGTGGGTCTGCATGAAAGAGAACTATCAAGCCCTGTGCTTGCAGAAGAGAGGCATTTCTCTGCTATTCCACCAACACGAATGCTTCTGCCTCATCACTCTTGCTTTGTGTTAACAGCCCAGCATCCTACAGAGCATCTCTCGAATACAGAAATCAAATGTACTCCTGGAAGCTCAGGTCTCTCTCATCTATGAAAAATAGACATAGAAGGGAGGGAAGATGTTCTCACAGAGGGTACAGATCACTGAAAACAAGGTGGCAGAATCCCTGCCCTCAGGCTTAAATTCAGTGTAGAACTGAATTTAAGACTGTAGAAAAGACAAACCAAAGCTGATAGATTTTTCCATCCATACTTGCAAGCTGTGATGGGAATATTCCAAGGAGAGGAGGAGCCAGAAGTTGCTGATTTCTCAGGAGAGCTGATACAGTGACCCTGCTTCCTTTCTTACACCCTGATGGAATGGCTGCTATCAGAAGGCAGTTGACCTCTGGCAAACTCCTTTTTCCTTCCCCTGAGTCTCCTGGAGATCAACAATACTTTTTAAGGGACTCGAATTAGTATGATGTCTAACTGGAACTTGTGTGTTCAGGAATAGTATGCTGTTGAATGTCAGGTCTCAAGGAAGCAACATAAAGAGAGATCTATTACCTTCAAGCCTTGCCTGTGGGACATAGGAAGCTGCCTTATATCCACACCCACACACATTGTGCTTCCTTTGCACTGAAAGGTATGGGGCTGAAAAACATAATAACAATATAGATTCATGTAGGTAGCCATGTTGGTCTGACACAATAAATAAATAAAATGTCCAATAGCACCTTAAAGACCAACTAAGTTTGTTCTGGGTATAAGCTTTTGTGTGTGTATCTGAAGAAGTGTGCATGCACACGAAAGCTTACACCCAGAACAAACTTAGTCGGTCTCTAAGGTACTACTGGACAATTTCTTAATTTCTTAATTTATAATAGTTTGTGTAATTAATTACCTAAGTTATGTAACTTCACCAGGCAGGCAGCGAGACTAATAATGTAGGTTTTGGCAAAAGGCAAACTGCAGTAGAAGAGAAACAGTGCTGCATGTAATGAGCACAGGACAGAATGGAAAGTTATGCCTTCTGACAGATATTACCTGCTCTGGGGAGATGGGAGTGCAGAAATGAGCACTCACACTATATTGTGGGTGCCTTTTGCGGGATCGTGTGTGGTGCTACAGTTCTCAGGGAACTTGCTAGTAGAAGGGGGCTGGCCTGCTTCTCAGTGTATTATTCAGAGGTTCAAGCCCGGCCTCAGCTTTAAGTTTCGTTTCCTGGGAAGTGGGGCCAGACCCATTATAAGTAGGGGGGGGGGAGCTGGTATTAGCCAGGCAGTCGGCTCTGGAGATTCACCCTCCCTACCCTCCCTTTGTTAATGTTTCTTGTTTACAGGTTAACTTTTTCTTCCTGTTTAGCAGACGCTGCTATGGTCTTTTACTGGTTGCTGCTGAAGGACTGGGAAGAAGTTTTCCTTCATTGGCAGGTTTTGTCTTCCCCGTAGCAATTCGTCACAACTTTGGCAGTTATGGCCTTGTGTGGAATCCTTTAGTCTTTTCTTCCCTATAATGGGGGGGTGGGGTTGAAGTGGTGACACACACCCCTGCGTTGGCGATTCCAAGGTCCCTTCTTAAAGGAGTTTCATAAATGGGTGTCACTGGCCCAACTGAAAGGTTGTCAGTGAACTACCCTGCGTGTGGGGATATGGGCTCTGCTGCCTGCCTACACTTACATCTCGCAGAGTACCCCCATATCCCATTTACCCTGATGTGCCCCAATTCCCTGGCTGGGGGGCTGAGAGGGATACACACCCAAGGCCTAAGACAAGGTCTTCCTACCTTCGGAAGTTTAATGAAGTTGTGGCCTAATTTTAATTCCATAACGTTGTCAGAGTCTTTATTTCCTTTCCCATGTTCCCTGGGGGCTGGGGCTGTCTCTCCTGGTCACACAATGGTAGCAGAATCTTTATGATCCCCTCTTCCTTCCATGTTTGCAGATGACCCTTCTGATGCTCTTGAGATGCAGATTTCCTCCCCTCACCCCACTTCTGTTATGTCTGAAATGGATAAGCTGATTTGTTCTGTGCGAGTAGCCTATGGTAGTCAGTTGCTGAGATAACATCGCTTGGAGACACAGGTTGAGAGAAGAAAAAACGCATTTCAGAAACCGAAACGGCAAGGTTACGTTGGTTACTTGTGGTCTAGAGAAAAGAAACCTTCACCTCTGTATGCATGCATCCTTTAAGAATGTGCAGAGGGCATTGAAAGGCTACACTGCCCATATCCCTTTTGGAAAGTGAGGTCTGTGCACACAAGCTTTTCATCTTTGTGTGTCTTAGCAGAGGAGGGTGCCATGATCCACAGGAGAGAAATCCAAGCCTTAAAGGGCAGGTGACCCTTAGCCTGTGACCTTTATGGTATGCCCATGCAACAGTTCCCTTTCTCTCAGTTTGAACATGAGTTAAAATGAAAGAGTGAGTAGCCTTCCTTTATAAAAACTGTTCATGGACTCAGGGCTAGATGGCTAGAGATGCCTGGTTAACCTCAAAATTGGAGTGCCTGGAAATAACATCAAATCCATGAACCATTTCCTTATTTTAACACAGGGTGTTTGCCAACCTCACTATTCTCTCCTCAGGAGTATTACATCCAAGTAGTTTAGGATCAAGTCACAATAAGGTTCACACTGACAAGCCAGAGGTTTTTTTTAATATCCCATGGCAAAACAGAAACATAATCTTAAGCAATGGGGGGGGGAGGTTTATTTGAGGAAAGCAGGTCATAATATGAGGAAGAGAAGAGAGAGAGAGAGAGAGAGAGAGAGAGAGAGAGAGAAAGTATGTAACATAGCTTAAAATGCTGGTGTAAAACTCTGTTTGAGTTATCACAGGAAACTTCAAATTACTGCAGAGTTGCCACTACTGAAAGTAGGTAGACATTGCTGCACTTGGTCAGATAGTATATCTGAATTCTGCTCTGTTCTGGATAGTCCAAGCTGTTAAACTGATGCCACAAGATTGTAAATAGCAGCTATTTTATAGTGTACTTAATCAGTTACAGACCTCTGTAGCTATTGCACATTTGCTCACAATGAATAGAATGGTTGTTTGACTGTAGGCACAAAATTATACTGAAAGCTTGCAGGGTGGTCCCGCTACATTATGTAAAGTTATCCTCCTGATTGTTCCAATTTAGCCCTTATTGGTTTCTTTATGGCACTTGGATTACATTTGTGCTTCAGCTTTTCCCCTCTCCATTAGTATTCCCCACTTATTAGAAATATTTGAATAAAAGTCATGCCTGATGCTCAAGCCCAGTATTAAGCTTTCATATTGTTTTTTCCATCTCCACCTTACAATTCCTTCCCCATAAATAATGAGACTCATACTATGCAGTGAAATTTTGAAGAGTGGTTTTGCTGAGAGAAGGGATGGGGGTCATCTGAAATGCAAAAACCTTGTGCAGCATAATGCTTCCTAAAAATGGCATGCATGAATGCTGGATAATATTAATATTTGGACTCATGGGTACTGCAGACACACACATAGAGAGTATTAAATCCTTTTTTTATTATTCTGCGTTTTTCACAGAGGCCTGGTGCTGTTTGCTCTTCCTCTTCTTTGAAACGACACCTTGCTATCACCTCTGTCAGCAGCCAGGGGCACACGTACCCACACACCAGCCTGCTTGCTAAGAGATCCCTGGCCTCTGTGAAAACTATTCAAGTCTGCTTCTGAACAGGAATGTGAGGTGGGGGAGAGCGACAACACACTAGCTGAATTTTTGCCTGCCTTACACAGAAGCCTGGACAGAAAAACAAAGAACAGTAGGTCCTGTACATACAGAGGCATATCTAGGCTCCCTTGCACCCTTGGCAAGGACCTGTATCAGTGCCCCCCCCCCCAATCCTAGGTGCCCAAAGCATTGGAGTGGAGGGGCACATTTTTTGCACCCCCTCCAGGCCTGCACCCTTGGCAGGGGCCAACTTAACCAACCCCTAGGTAAAGATAAAGGACCCCTGGATGGTTAAGTCCAGTCAAAGGCGACTATGGGGTTGCGGTGCTCATCTCGCTTTCAGGCCGAGGGAGCTGGCATTTGTCCACAGACAGCTTTCTGGGTCATGTGGCCAGCAGGACTAAACCACTTCTGGTGCAACAGAACACCATGAAGGAAGCCAGAGTGCATGGAAACGCTGTTTACCTTCCTGCCACAGCAGTACCTATTTATCTATTTACTCTGGTATGCTTTCAAACTGCTAGGTTGGCAGAAGCTGGGGCAGAGCAAGGGAGCTCACCCCATCATGCAGATTCAAACTGCCACTCTTCCAATCAGCAAGAGGCTCAGTGGTTTAAAACTCAGCGCCACCTACGTCCCGTCAACCCCTAGATACGCCCCTATGCACACATTGCCAAGCAGTGATAAAGAGATACTTGCTTTTCTTTCTGGCTTGTTCTGCAGTCTCAGAATTGTACAAAGAGGGAAATTTCAGCCTTCGTCAACTCTGCCTGACAAGCTGTGACCACTGAAATTCCTTCTTCCCCATAAGAAGAAACAAGTCCTGTCATTCTGTTCTCCCTTATATCCAGCCATTCCTTAGCCACCATCACTGCCCATTTGGCACACTACAATTCTGGGGCTGTTGTGCCTTTTAAAAAACATGGTTCAAGTGTAAATTTCCCCAGAAATCTCAAGCCTGAGGGTTAGTTTTGTGGGAAGGGTTTTGGCTCTGTGGTAGAGCCAATGCTTTGCATTGCAAAGGTTTGTAATTATTATTATTATTATTATTATTATTATTATTATTATTTATACCCCGCCCTCCCCAGCCAAGGCCGGGCTCAGGGCAGCTAACAAGCAATAATAAAAACAAGTTGAATGAATAGAACTTAAAAACAAGATTAAAATACAACAATTAAAATATTGAAACATTAAAATATTAAATGTAGACACAGCCCCCAGCATCTTCAAGTAGGAATGGAGAAGACCCTGCCTGAAACATTGGAGAGTCACTGCCAATCATTGTAGAAAATGCTGAACTTGATGGACCAAATGGTCTGACATTGCCATCAGTAGACATGGCTAACTTAGGTCCATTAATTTCAATGGGTCTACTCTGAGTGCATTGGATGCAACATTATTATTGTTGATGATGGTGATAATTATAGTCGTTTGTTACCTAAAAGTTTTCCAAGCAACTTACATTTAAAAACATAAATATATTACACCACAGGGTGCAATGTAGCATAACACTTTTCCTGTTTATTTTTATTTCATAAAATTTATACACTGCTTGATTGTAAATAAAATAAAATAAAACCCTGAAGCGGTTTACAAAAGATGAAACAGTAAAATCAAAAGAAATTACAACTTTAAAACATACAAAACTTAAAATACCAAAACATACTATCTCTACTTTCTCAGCCTCTGGATGGGCTTGCCTAAACAGGGGTGTTTTTATCAGGCGCCAAAAAGAGTACAGTGAAGGCGCCTGCTTGATCTTAATAAGCAGGGAGTTCCAAAGTGCAAGTGATGCCACACTCAATGAGTTATTACAAATGCAGAACAGGAATGTTGTGGCATCTGTAGCAGTTCCAATTCCACCGATTGAAGTGGTCAAGTGGGCACATGTGAGGTAAGGTGATCTCGTAGGCAAACTGGTCCCAAGTTGTTAAAAGTTTTATATACTAATATATAAAAGCTGGCCCCATAGCAAATTGGTAACCAGTACAGATCTCTTGAGCTCAGATGTTACTCATGTGTTGACATCATGCTGCAGTGACTAACTGCAGCTTCCAGATTAAGCACAAGGGAAGCCCCACATAGAACACAATGCAGCAATCCAGCCTTGGAGAAACCAGTGCATGAACTACTGTGGCAAAGCTTTCCCACTCCAAGAATGGCCGAAGCTGTCAAACCAACCACAGTTAGTAAACGTGAGTTCTAACCAGAGAGGCTACCTGGGCCTCCAGTGACACAGCTGGATCTGGGAGCACCTCAGTCTGTGAACCTGCTCCTTCAGGGGGAGTGCAACCCCACCCAGGGTAGGTGACTGACCAAATTCTTAGACACAGGAGCTACTCACTCAAAGTGCCTTTGTCATGGCAGGATAGAAGCTCAGCCTTTTCCCCCCTCATCCATTTCACCACTTTGTCCAGGCAGCAACCCAGGGACTGCACAGCCTCTCCTGATTCAGGTTTTATGGAGAAATAGAACCAAGTGTCCTCAGCATGCTGATGGCACCCCGCTCCGAAACTCCTAATAACCACTGCCAATGGCTTCATGTATGTTATTCTATCTTCTCTGTCAGCATCTCTTGCCTAGCTTTGCACCTGTCTTTTCCCTTCATCCTCTACTCTGGAGAGAAGGGATGTGTGGCACTCAACATGTTGCTGGACAAAACTCCCATTATCCCAGACTACCATATATGCTGACTGAGGCTGATGGGGCTTGAAGTCCATCAACATCTGGAAGCCATGTGTTCCACATACTTGCACTGTTGTTGCCGAAGAACACCATCCGTCCCTTGGGAGGCTCCTTCTGTCCCTTTTTAATGCAAAGCATTTATGAATTATGTGGCTCAGCACAATGTGTGTTATTGTTCACATCCCTTCCCTACTCCTCTTTACTATTTTTTTAAAAAAAGCAGTTCTTTGCTAACATCCCTTCCCTTAATGTACACTACCCAATGGCCTATGTTCCCAAAGCACAGGCAGATCAATTTAGACATTGCCATCAGACAGCACCTGTTTTAATGGATCAAATGGCTTTCCGAAATTGAACCAAGGGTTCACACAAAGGTCTCTGCAACAAAGGGTGGGGTGGGGGTGGGTAATACTGCATTGCCTTTGTGCTCTGCCTTGGGTTCTTGCTTTCCTTTCAGGTTCTTAACTCTTTTATGCTGATATTTGAGTTGCTGGCACTTGATGCTGAACTAAAGACAAAGGCTGCATAGCAGGGAGATTTGCAAGTTTGGACACTCTGGCTTTGTCCATTGGCTCTTGTGGCGCAATGTTGGGTTGAGTCAGGGCTAGGGCAATAGAAGGGCTACCTACACATTTGTGCCACCAGCTCCCAAAAGAAGGCGATGGCCAGGTTTGTTCTGCAGACATTAGCAGGTATTGCTTCTTGTCTCCATGTCACCAGCTGATTGCTGAAGACTGATGGTAAGCAGAACTCTTGGTGAGGGAAATGAAGGTTACAGTGAACATGCAGGGACAGGCCAGGGTGAAACTAAATAGCACTGGTGGAATAGAAATGTACTGGTACTTGGTCAAGTGGCTCTCTTTGTTGGATGAGTTAACAGCTGTAGATGCGTATGTGGGTGTTCTATACTCAACTGATAAGATGTGCTAAGTACTCTCCTGATAAAACCCCTCCTGGATAAGCTGGGGATGGTCTGTGCCACATTACTACAGAAGCCGATTTTGGGCAGCATGAAAAGGCAACCAGACATAACTTGAAAACCTGCCTTTAAGAGAGAGGCATGTTTGTTACTTGAAACCCGGAAGAGGGAAGAAGGTAGCACAATGGATGCAATAGAAGAAACCAGGCAAGGAGAAAACAATCTCCCAGCCAGTCTCCTGCCATTCCACTCCACCCCAGCCATCAGCCAAGTCTCAGGTGCACCATCTTGGGTTGTGACTAGTCAACAAGAGCAACCTCTGCTTGGGTTCAAGTGCAGACCATCAGATCAGAAACAATGTGTTAACATAATTGTCTGGCAGAAGCAAATGGCAGCCTTAACTTGGCGGTATGATTATTTGACTGGCTGGAGCATGTCAGGGCATGAGGATGAATTTTCTCCCTTTGCACATCTCATTCTGAAGGGCTTCTTACTGCTTCGAAAATCATTGCTCGAAAATCCCATGCTCCAAGTGGCACTCATAGTAAATATCACACACAGAGACACACACACACACATGTGCACATACACACAGACACACACTTCTGGATGAAAGGCAGCCTTACATATGTCTACATCTCCCTGGGCTGCAAGTAGAGTTGAGCTGAAAATTTCTGAGAATTTCCTCTCCCCCACCCCTCACAAAAATACAATAATTTTTCCACCGTTTTCGGTAGGGTAGTCACCATTTTTCCTCTATGACACCCAAGAGTGTGCTGGGCATTGTGGGGGATGCAGAACATAATTGCTGCTAATATCGCAGCAGCAGGAGGGGGGGGAGTTTTTAAAAAAGGCAGCATGCTTCAAAATAGCAGTGGCTGGAAATTGCAGGTGAGCAGAGCTCTGTTTCACTCAGATCCTGGGTACAAAATCATCATCATCATCATCATCATCATCATTATAATTTTATTATTTGTACCCCATCCGTCTGATTGGGTCTTCCAAGCCACTCTGGGAGGCTTCCAAGGGAATTCTCAAAGGCATCTGGTTGGAGAGGCCCACACCCAAAAAATGGTTTCTTCTCTCCCTGGAAAAGCAGTCAATCAAATTGTTTATCTACTTATATCATTTATGTCCCATGCTTTTTCTCCAAAGAGCTCCAGGTGGTTACATGGTGCTTCCCCCCTACCCTACCCCTCATTTAATACCCACAATAACCCTGTTATTAGGATGAGAGGCAGTGCCTGACCCAAAGTGAACTTCATGGCAAGTGAGGATTTGAACCCTGGTCTCCCAGATCCTATCTTGACACACTAAACACAACACCACACCAGCTGTCTCTCAGGCTGGTTTTTCTGACAAACAAGGTAGAGCCCTTGGAGTGGTCATGTTCACTCCACTCTGGCTGCTAAACAACCTAATCCATCATTATGTGCTCATGCTTAAAAATGTTGAAAACATGTTCTGTGGTGTTCAAGGCATGACCGTCAAATCCTTCTCTTAAATCCATGAACCGGTACACTTTGATAAGCTGGCACTGCAGCAAAGCAAGTAGCTGGGATGTGCCACCCTGCCAATGTGCCACTCTACTTCTGTATCTTTTCAGCGGTCTGTGGCTGACCTATAATGCCATGCAATCTGCACCTTTTTGGCTGGCTCACAGTGGTGGTGATGGTGGTGGAAGCTAGCTCTGTTGTGTCAAAGGGAAGGAGACAGATTAACTGCACGTTCTCTTCAGATGCTCATCAAGTGATAGCTTTGATCCAAAGGATGTGTGTGTCACCCTTCCAGTTGAGTAACATTTTGAGAGCACAATCTCAGCTTGCACTTGTATGACTCCTCTGCAACATTAAATTGACCCTCCTTCTTTCCTCTCGCATGTCACACACTGCAGTGGGGAACCACTTTGGACTACAAAACTGGATGGTTGTTTCACACATTGCATCTTTTTAGGGGCACACCTAAGACAGCCTTGTACCAGAGCATCTGAAGCAACTTTCTCAAGGTTGAGAGTCACATGTGTTTACCTACACAGGTGTTATAAATCACCAGGAGACCTTGGTGGTAACAATTTATAGTCCAACTTTTCTCCAATGAGATCAAGAGGGTTTACATGGTTCTCTCCCCACCTCCATATTATCCTCACAACAATCCTATAAGAGGCTGAGAGCTGGTGACTGGCCCAGGGGAATTTGAACCCTGGTTTCCAGGTCTTAGTCTAACAGAGGAAGAGCCTTACTGAATCAGGTCAGTAGCCCAGTTAGTCCAGCATCCTGTTCTCACACTAGCCAGCCATATTCCAATGGGAAGCTGACATGCAGGACCTGAGTGCAATAGCATGTTCCTGAACTGCTATGCTACACTGGCTCTCTTCTCTGAGACGGTTGGTAGAGCAGGAGACTCCTGATCTCAGGATTGTGTGTTCAAGGCCCACATTAGGCAAAAGATTCCTGCATTTTTGCAGGAGATTGGACTAGATAACCCTCATGGTCCTTTCTAACTCTACAGTTGCATCTCACACAAGATTTCTTTTAAGGCCTAGGAGCTTTTAAGGGCTCCCCTCCCCACTGTATTCACACGAAGTAACGTGTTGCTAAGCCACCAAGCAGTGCAGGTCAAAGCAGGACAAGCAAGCACAAGCTATTTTGCATTTTCTTTCTCTTGCCAAGAACTAGTGCATGCCTATTGTTAGAGCTGATGCTTTAAAGGGTGTGCATGTGTGTGAATTAACATGCAAGCAAATGTACAGGTTTGTAACTTAATAACCCATTTTATACTGGCAGGTTATTCTTCATGCTCATTGACACAACTGCCAAAAGTACCGTTTGCATGGTGTTAAATGTTGTTTCAACTATGGACTAACTTTCAGTGGCTGCTTTTATAGTACTGCTTGGCTGAGTTTGGCGAGAGGAATGGAGCCACTGAACGTCTTGCAGAAATATTCTTAAGTGTTGCTAAACTGATTTAACAAGGCCGGAAGGCAGAGGAGCAAAACTATTTCATACGAAGGTGCCTTTATTAGGGCCAATAGGTATGGCTGTGTGGAACTGGCCTCTTCAGTTCATCAGTTTTCAGGGAAATTCCTTCTCCACTCCTTGTGGCAGAGAAAAGTTGGATCACATACGCCCACAGGTGAAATCTCACTCCATGGCACTATGTGGAGTTGGGCGAAATAGCCTTAGCTCCTACACTCTGGTCTGCAATATGGGGGGTGGGGAATAATATTGCCCTACCTTACCTTAGTTCTTGTAAAGCAGAAGTTTTCAACCTTTTTGAGTCCACAGCTCCCTTGACCAACTACATTCTTCATGCAACACCTCTGTAGGGCTCAGGAGCCCAGCTATGTCACCCCTTGCCTGTAGAGCTGGCAGCCTCTTAACCTTCTTCGAACACCCTCCCTTGTGGAAGGTTCCCTCAGCCTCCTCTCCTCTCCTTGGGAGTCTTCCGGGCAGCCACCGCCCCTGGTCACTGAGCTGCTGCCCCTGCACCAAAGAGAGGTGCTTTATTGCTCTGCCCCACAGGGGCCTGGGAAGAGAATGCCTTCAGCCTTAGTGGCCTGACAGAGAATGGCCAAAGGTGAATGTGAGGCTAGCACCTTACTCACCTTGGGAGGCAGCAGTGGCAGCAATGGGCACTGCCTGGCCTGCATGGTGGAAAGGCTCCCCTTCAGCACCAGGCACTTAGCTCCCAAGCAGGCCTTGCACACAGCAAGTACAAGAAAAGCCAATGCAGTGCCTGCCTCCCATTTGTCTGTCCATTCCCAACAGCAAGGGTTGGTGGACTAGCTGGCTGGGCTCCCTCCCCCACTTGCTTGCTTGCTTACTCCAAGACCACCTCATCTTCTGGCAACCAGCACCCCCTGGCCAGCCCCAGAGGCACCATTCGCCTGGGGAGCTTGTAGCCAGGGCTGCTGCAGCAAACAGCTGTGCAAGCCTTTGGCAGGCAGAGATGCAAGAGGGCACCAGAGGAGGGAGGGAAGGAAAGAGGGACAGAGGCCAGTGTTGCTTGTGATACCCATGACCATCTTTCAGGGGTTTCACGGCACACTGGTTGAAAACCACTGTCTTGCCTTATAAAGCTGCTGTATATAATTATACCCATTATATGTGCTAATTATAAATTATTAAACTACCACTTCTCATCTGCTCTTGTACTTCAAATCATGCGTTTTAACATTTTAACATAGCCATGACTTTTTTTCAAATATTCTGAAAAATATTTCCATTCTTCAAGAAATTTTTCTTCATTCTGTTCTTTAACTCTCACAATTAGTCTAGCCATCTATTCCATCATCTTCATGAGCCATTCTTCTTTTTTCATTGGGATGTCCTCTTCTTTCTCAGAACTATTGTTATCTCTATGCAAATATATGGTGATTTAATCCATTTATTAACTGACAAAAATGTGTACAATTAATTGACTAGCATTTCTATACAGCAATAAAACAACAACAGCAATAATGTGTGTGTTTTTAATGGCAATAGCAAAAAACATTTTTGTATAGCTAAACAGCGTCTATTTTGCAGAGCAGAAATCATCTGTCTACACTTGTGATTAGTAGGGTCTCTTTTACATGCAGCTCTCTAAACCTGCTGAGCAGAGAAGCAGCTTTCACATCCTTTCACATCTAGGATATTCTTAGATTGCAAGGGCACCCTCTAGTGTTAAATATATGCCACACTTTATCGTTCTAAACTCAAGTGGATTTTTAGCAAAAAATAAATAAATCTATATGTGCTCATGGTGCAGTGCAGAGTGAAATAAGCAAGAGGCAGGTTCTTAGCTCCTGGGGGCTTGCAGCCTAGACTGGGTGGCAAGGAGGAAGGTTAATCAAGGGAGTGGAACTATGATAAGGTTCCACTTATCATAAGGTTGCAAGCTCTGAATGTAAGCAAAGGTCATTTCCAGCTGATCTGGTTTTTGGCCATTCATCCTAATCTGTTTGCACAAAGCTTGCAGGGAGGTTATATGATGTCACATCAAGCAATTGTTATCCCACACTTTCCAGTGCTTTTTCGTGTTGCTTTACCTAGTGATTACAAAAAGTCGGGGGGAGGGGAGCTGTTTGTTGCAGAGGAGCACCAGACCAGTTTTAAATGTACAACTTGAATTTGCTAATATGTGATTGAATCCAACTTCAAAATTAATATCCACCTGGAAGCACCATTAATTTCAGAATGTGAGGAATTAGAACTAAGTGTTTTTTCAGTGTGGATTGTGATGAAAGGATATGTTGACCTGCAAATGTCAAAATTTTACCACTACCTCACTTTTTGCAAATGTTTAATTGTGGCATCCTTGGTCATTTGCTTTGCTTCTTTAGTTGCTGAGTTCCATGGCTTATATTTTGAAATATGCTGTCTTTTGCTTAAGGATCAGCATCTTTCAGCTGACTTATTGCACCTATAGTTTATCGTTTGAAATGAGCTGCATGGAAATTGATATTCATCATAAAACCCCAAAGTTTCACTGTAGGACAATTCCTTTATTAGGACCAAGTTTAAAAAAAAAAAGTTTCTCTAGTAAAAAGCCACAAGAGCATGAGAAAGCATTTGAAACCTCATCTGCACTAGACATTTAAAGCAGTATCAAACCACTTTAAACAGTCATGACTTCCCTAAAATATCTTGGGAATTGTGGTTCATCAAGGGTGCTGAGAGTTCTTAGCAGATCCCTATTTCCCTCTCAGAGCTCCATTCCCGAGTTCCCTAAGAAAAGGGATCGACTGCTTAAAAAACTCTGGAAATTGTAGCTGTGTAGGGGGGAATAGGAGTCTCCTAACAACTCCCAGTGCATTTTTTTTAATGCTGGATATTGAGCAAAAATAAATGGGGGTGCAGTGGGGGAGGGAGGGTATTGCTGCACTAGGTGGGGGAAATTCCTCATTTGCAGATTGTTGTAAAAGGGGATGAGGCAGGGGGCATAGCTGTAGGGTACAGTACAAATTCAAACCTTGCTTCATTCCTCAGGCCTGAGGTTCTCCACCCCGATCTGTGCCAAATGCTTAAGTATTTGAAAATTACCAGGCATCACTTGTCAAAAGGATGACAATAGAAAAGAATACCTGGTCAGCCTTCCAGAGATTGAATTGTCGCTTTTTTTAATGGGTGGTGTCAGTTAGCAATAGTTAAGCTACAGATGTGATAAGTGATATAATATTTATAGGATCATTTCAAACTCTGCTTTGAGCCTTAGCAAAGACTGTTACGAAATCAGCAGAGATTATTTTGCCTGCATCCAAGACCTGTCAATGCGATGGCACTCCTTTTTTCTTCCTGTTTCTTTATGAACGATGTCATCGTGCGCTGCGCAAAAAGTCGCACAAACTCACTGAGCAAGTGCCCCAGCAAAGCACGCATAATGCAATCAAGTTATCAGAAGTCATTTTAGCCAGTGAGGGGGCCCTTCATGATCTTATCAGCAGGGAGTTTGAAACAAACAGGCCTGATTGACAGAACAGAAGAAGGAAAGCTAAAGAAGACTTTTCCAGCTTGGGAACTGAGGGCCTTTCATGTAACAAGGTGACCCCACTTTAAAGTGGAGAATTAATGATGTTCTAACACTCTACTCAGCCCACCTTTCCTTTTTGCCACTTGAAATATCCTATTAAATGTTAATGCGTCAGGAATGTGCCGACTCTGCTCCCATTTTTCCTCCAGTGCATCTTTAAACTATTGGACTACACTTCTGATGGCCAAAAGGGACATCGATCTGAGACAAAGATGCTGTATGCATTCTGCAGGCCTTTGATGCTTAATTAGATAAACCAAGGGAGATATTAAAAGGAAAGTAATTAAAACCAGAGTGCTGCGAAGTGCTTTCCTCTAATACACAATGCAATTAAACTGCATGTGAAACCTTGGACAATGCCCCAAGAGCCAGGGAAGAGGACCTTTGTCGAAGCAGCATATCCCAATTTTCAAATTGCCCCCATGGGACACACCCTGAAGATTGTGCATGATGCATGTTTCCCCCCATCTCCACCTCTGTTGAGCACAGAGGCAGAAGCTACTCTGCACAGGAAGTCATCTTCTTGCATAGCAACAAAGAAAAGAAAAGAGCTTCCTCTCTTGTTCTGTTCAATCCTAAGCACCAGCAGCAGCTTCCTGTCTGAAGCATGGAGTTGCTTTGATTTAACCCTGTTGAAAGTGCAACAGCAGGGATCATTATGTTTGTAACTTAAGAGTTACAGAACATCAGCTAACCTAGGGTGGGATCAGAGGTGATTTTAGGGTAGTGCGACTGGTGCGATCACATTGGGCGCCACCCTTCAGGGGGTGCCAAAACACAGGGTGCTTTGAGAGCACAAAGGCTACCACTAGTGGGGTACTGCTTAGCAACCAGGCAATTCAATGATATTTGCCGAGTAAGCACATGCCCTGATTGACTGTACAGTTCTGAGGGAATCTCCTTCTGTTTATTTGGTTAAATGTCACTCTGCTATGTACAAGGACAGGTTTAAGAAAGGCAAAGGTTCTCTGTCTCTCCAGATACTATACACCAGGTTTTATTCAGTTTTGATCTGTAAAGTATTATCAGGATTTCTTTTCTCTCTGGATTTCAGCTGCATTATTTAAGTGCCTTTGCCCACAAATCCCAGAGTGTTTGAGGAGTAATGAAAAAAATTGCAGAAAACTGGGAAGTCTTGGATGAACCCTACTAGACCTAGTAATCAGCTAATTCCACCTCTGTTCCAACCTGTTCCCTCTTCCAGCTTTCAACTGATAAAATCCCATCCACCAACCCATTCCACGTTCTCCAAAATTTTCAACATACCTTACGCCAATAAATTTCATCCCCAATTTCCTCCATTCACAAACCCCAAGCGTGGTTCAGCACACAAGTATTAAAAACTTGATAGGTTTTCTTATAAAGTATTTTCAATGCAGTTTAGAGCTGAACCAGAAAGTCCATTTGAAACCAGCAATATCACCTTCAGATGAAGATGAGTAGGATTTGTCTGCTCACTCCCCCTGCCCTAACCACTTTAAATTCAGCACTTAATAAACATTTCAGGAAGTGAATTTCCATGCCGGATTGCAAATCTGTCTGCTTAGAAAATGGGGCAAATTATTCCTACAGCATTTTGGTTTTAAACTTTATTATTATTATTATTATTATTTTATTTCTTCTAACAGTGTGAATCCCTTCAGGAAATGTTTTCTGCTTTTGTAGAAATTAGACATCTCTTTGGAATATTTCCATTTCCTCTCATTGAATTCTTGGTTTAAAAAAAGAAACCTTGGTGGGTCAGTTAATAGGAAACATGCAGCCCAAGCTGTTTGACTAGTACCTCCCAGTGTGATATACTGTAGAAAGGGCAGATGCTGTCAATATTGATTGACCACAACTCAGGGCTTTTCTTCCTTTCCCCTTTCTCACATTGCTATAAGTGCCTCTCCCTATTAAAATCAAAGAAGAGCTGTGCATACACTCATGAGCACATGTTAAACATTTCTAAAAAGCATATTAATTGGCACAGTTCCATACAAAATTACTTAGAAAGAAATTGCACCATGTTCAAGGGAGCTTTCACCCAAGTAGTTGTGCACAAAACTGCAACCTTATAGAGATGCCCTCTGTTTCTTCAAGGCAGACTGTGGGACAAAAATTTAGGGTTCACCAGCACTCACGTTTGTTCTGCATTTCTAGGAACAGGTCCAGGCTTCGCAGGTCAAGGTCCAACAGCATCCCCACCCCTCCATCAAAAATTTGCTCTTTATCACTAAATTGGAGCAATTGGCAATCTGCAGGAAACTCAGTATGTAATTTACTCCAATTCAGCAGTAATGATTGAGTTTTCCTGGGGAAAGCAATGAGGCAAAACAAAAATGCTTGGATACAGACTGGGAAAGTGTGGACCTCTGCCTATAAAGCATGGGGCAAAAGAATGGGGCATGCATGAGCCTATTGATAGGGTTAATGTTGTAGAGAAGTGTCACGAAATTTCTATCCTCAGGCCACACACACATACACACACACACATCTATATCAAATGCAGCCCTCCGAGCTTCTCTGTCTGATCCTCCGGACTCTCTTCAGGTCACGGCCTCTCCCTAGTCCCACTGGCCCTGTTTCATACATTCCTTGAGTGGTTTTGCCTGGCTGGAATGTGTCCTTGAACTCTGGTAATGCCTCTTGTTTCCCTGGATGGAAGACAGTGAGGGATGTGTATTTGTAGAAGCCTGCTGTACAAAGGCCCCATCCATCATTTACATTCAGCCCCCAGAAGGCTGCTGAGAAAGGAATGCAGCCCTCAAACCTCTCCCTCCAGATGTTTGGGGACTACAACTCTCATCATCCCTGACCACTGGTCCTGTCAGCTAGGGATGATGGGAGTTGTAGTCCCCACACATCTGGAGGGCCGAGTTTGCCTATGCCTGCCTCAGGCTAAAATAGCATTTCATTGGTTTAAGGAAAACTCATCAGCGCTCAATCCCAAAACGGATTTTTTATTTATTAAAAAAAACCCTCTTTGACAAAGAAATGTATAGACCATTGTGCTCTCATCCTTACAACCATCCATCTAACTTTCCTTGTTCTGCGTCTTTTCTCAGGTCAACCACTAACAGTTGCCTGCAAAGCATTTTTTGGGTTCAGCGGAGAGTCTGGTCCAATGATCTACTGGACACGAGGAGAGAGATTTATTGAAGAGCTCGAAAATCACATTAAAGAAGGGGAAATCAGGTACATGGCACCACTCCAAAATTAAAAACAACAACAACAACCACCATGTATCCCAAAATTGTGTACTTAGCAGGCTGCTTGTGTTGAACAGAGAACCATTCCCTAGTCTAGCTGTTGGTTGATAGATGGCTAACTCCTTGGCATCATTTGGACTTGTGCTTCCTTCTTGTTCCTGAAGAAACTGTAGAGATTCTGCAAAGATGTCTCTAGAGTCCCTTGTACCGTCAGTGACAGGCTGCCCTTCTCCCTCCTCAGGGAAAAGCCTGCAAGCGCCGCACACACGCTCCACGTGGCTTGTGAAAGGGAGCACTGAGCAGAGCCTGGGATGCATACAGGCTGTGCTCAGCGCTCCCTTTAAAGAATATTTTTTTTCTTGCATTCCCCCTCTAAAAACTAGGTGCGTCTTATGGTCAGGTGCGTCTTAAGGAGCAAAAAAATACGGTAAATATATTGCAGCAGTGTACAGGGGGTGGGGGTGGAATAGTCTGGTAAAGAAATAAAGAAAACTTCAGGCCTTGAGTATAGGTCTTGCATGCTGCCAAGATGGAGTCAAGAAGTTAAAAACAGCAAACACTGGCACATACATACTGACTTGAACAAACTAAACTTGGAGAAGAAGCAAGAAGCAAAGCATTAAAGGAAGTGATCTACGTTACCAACAAGTAGTTACTGAAAGAGAAAGAATCAGGGAAGAGGGGGAAGAGGTTGCCTTTCTGTCTATCAGCTCCCACTGGTACAGGTAACTTACTACAGTGGTGCCTCGCAAGACGAAAAGAATCCGTTCTGGGAGTCTCTTCGTCTAGCGGTTTTTTCGTCTTGCGAAGCAAGCCCATTGACGGGATTAGCGCTATTAGCGGCTTTTAGCGGCTTTTAGCGGCTTTTAGCAGCTTATCAGCTTATCGGATAAGCAGATAAGCGGCTTAGCGACTTAGAAAAAGAGGGGGAAAAGGAAAAAAAAACCCCAGGAACTCGCAAGACATTTTCGTCTTGCGAAGCAAGCCCATAGCAGATTTGTTTTGCGAGGCACCTCCAAAACGGAAAACTCTTTCGTCTAGCGAGTTTTCCGTCTTGCGAGGCATTCATCTTGCGGGGCACCACTGAACAAGCATTGTAGTAAGGAGCACTTATTCACTCTTAGATGGAGGAAGTGAAGGAATGCTAAGAAGGAAGAGAGCAGTCTGTAGGGGACTGCCCCCTATCCCAAGCTGTGTTGAGAGCCTGGGGGTGCCTGAGAAGTGCTATGGGCACCAGTATCATGCTTTCCCCCAGTTGAATCATCTGCTCCTTGAAGAAAGCCCCAGACCCAGTGCAATACCCATTCTTTTTAGCCACACCCCTCTTTCTTTCTTTGGCTTCCTAACTGTTAAAGTAACAGTAAAAACCAGCAACCTGTCTTACCAGTAGCACAGAGGCAAAAAGTCTGACTCTTTAAGAGAAGAGCCCTGCCTATATTGCCATCATCCAGCAAGATGTGGGATCAACTCTGAGGTCTTTCCCTGATATGGTGGGGTCCACCTGATCCAGTGCTGAAAGGAATGGCTGATTGGGAGGGGTGGGGGAAGCATGGAAGAGGGAAGAATGAAATCTCCTTGCCAGGTGGGTTTTTAAGAGCTGTAATAAAAACATTGTGTAAATCGAACTGGTCCTCTTAAACAAGGAATAATAGTCTTTAAGCCTGCCTGGAGGGTTGTGAATTGTGTCTGATTGGGAAGCAACCCGCAATGAATTTCAATACTGCCGCTTCTGCTGTAACAGAGGAAAATTGTTCAGTTTTGAATTTTACTGCATATAAATCACCCTATCAGTTGCTAATTTTTCTCTTTCTTTGGTTGAGCCCATAAAACAGTGTACAAATTTCTCAAGAGGCTTTCCCAGAAACTATTAAATTGTCTATCCATCTCTGGTCCCCTACCCGCCCCCTCGCACACCATGTTTCCTGTTTATTTTATTTTAAGATAAGAAAAAATGAGATTCATACTGGGTTGCGTGAAGGGTGAGGATGGAGGCACATTGAATTAAACCCTTATTTTACCCCTCCTTGATTAATTTACCTCTTTGCACTCTCACCCACATGAGATAATGAGGGGGATAGTGAAACCTCCAACAGCGTGAGGAATTATAGGAAAGAGCAAAGCGACAAAGTGAGAACACTTATCACTGCTGTTACATAGATGGTTTGTTAGATTCTGAGAAGAGGCCACGCTTCCATGGGAAGCTTTCAGGTGCAAGTAGAAAATATGCAGTCTAAGTGTACCAAAATCTGTATGACTCAGTCATGGGATGGGGGGAGGTATCAAAGTTGTTAAAGGCCTTGAGCTTAAATGTGATACAGATGTAAATGTGGCAGTCTGTCGTTGCTAGTCATATATGAAACCAGGTCTCATCAACATCTTCATAACTGGCTTGGATACAAAGAACACGTTCCCAAGCAGGGGCAGAGGAAGGGGGTGGTGGGGGCGAGTTGCCCCGGGTGTCACCACTGAGGGGGGTGACAAAATGCTGGGCGGAACTCACCGCAGGGCCTGCAGAGTGCCCGAGCCACACATCTCTCCTGGGAGTGACACAGTGGCTTGGGCACCCGCAGGCTCCACACTGCCCCAAATGGTCCGCCCACTGCCTCCCCCCCAGCTGTAGGGCGGCTGAGTGGGAGGAGGCAGGCAGACTTCTCGGAGGCCCCACAGAGCGTCGTACCCCAGCTGGCCCCGCCCCATGGGTGGCTGGCCCCGCCCCTGGGCGCAGGGCACACACACGGCCCAGGCACCCCAGGCTTGCTCTGCCACTGTTCCCAAGGCTTGTGTTTCAAGGGCTGGCCCTACCATTCATGCATTTGTAAACTCAAGACCTGATTAAGGGCCACAGTGCAGCAGGCCAGTGTTACCAAGGGAGGAGATTGACAACTGTGTATTGCAGTAAGAAAGACATGACACCAGCTTGGGATAAAAGTGGCCAAAGCTTTATTGATTGCAGATGTAACCTGGATTTTGGAATAGGCACAGGGCAAGCATCCTGAATCAGCCAAACCTTTTGCTGGTGGATATCTCCATCAGGGGCAATCATGGCAAATGGGCACCATCCATTGATGCATATCTAATGGGGAAAGCCCACCAGGATGCCATTCAGGGACGTTCTATGGGCCAGCAGCCCACTTCTGGGCTTTCAGACAGAACCCTATCTGTGGACCCCTCTACTGGGGTACCCAAGTAGTCTGGGGTACCAGATTAAGGATACAACCCAATGTCTTTTTCTGCCAAATGTTGTGTCAAGAAGCACAACAGTTTTGTGTGAAATGTTGTTGTAATTTATTATTTAACTCCAAGAGGAATTCAGCATAGGATTACAGCAATCCTTCCATTAGTACAAGCATTTCTGATTGCCAGACAGAATGATCTCCTCTCTTCTCTCCCCGCTGTTTTTTGGGATTCTACCTATCTCCCAGCGCTGTGTAGGGCTGTAGCCCTACTGCTCAAACAGACGTTATTGTGGGGCTTCCACAAGTGGGACTCATTAGTTGAATCTGGCCAACTGTGTGTTTTCCAATTCCACAATCATAATTCAGGATATACATGGGAGTTGATGTTCTGAAGATCACATTCTTAGATCACTGCAGTTTCCCCCAGCATATTTGTGGGAAAGGGTCACTGCATAACTAAAAGAGGAAGCTGCCTTATATCAGGTCAGACTATATCTTCTCCTATCCCAGTATCATCTACTCTGACTGGGAGCAGCTGTCCAGGATCTGAAACAGTCATCACTCCCACCAGATGTTGCCAGGCTCCAACTCCCATAAGCCCAAGCCAGCATGACCCATGGACAGGGGTGATAGGAATTATACTTCAGAAACATCTGGTGAGCCACAGGCCTGTTTTAACCGGAAATGGCAAGGACTGAACCTTCTGCATGAAAGCATGTTATTGCCCTTCTTTTTCATCTACCTCTTTTCCTTGACCCACTTTCCCCTCCACCACAAGATAATTTTTGCACTCATACTATAATGCAATCCAGAGGAAGTTGGGGGGGGGGGAGGGAGAGAGAGAGAGATGCTTTGTGAATAAATCCAATCCATCTTCAGTTTCCCTGCCAATGTGAGACTGACAATCTTCTAAAAATGATTCTTTCTCTTAGGCTTCTCAAAGAGCATCTTGGAGAAAAAATAGTGGAGTTGGCATTAATCTTTGACGTTGTGAAGGAGCCAGATCTGGCCAATTATACATGCCACGTAGAAAACAGAAATGGACGGAAACGTGCAAGCATCATTCTGCGTAAAAGAGGTATTCGGGGGGGGGGGGTTACTCCTTTTTCTGTTTTGTGGCCACACCATGATTTTGGAAGAAACTAAGCTAGTGACTCCCCCACCACAGTATTTGCAAACTAATATTTCCAGTGATTTCTTCCAGAGCTCTACTGCCCGACAAATAAAATACACAAATTTATTTTCTACTCTTGAGCCATTATATACTCCTTTGGCATCTTGCTTACCTCCCAGTCTTCTCCATCTCATTTTCTCAACATTCGCAGCTACTCCTTAAGCAGAAATTTGACCCACTTCTTATTTTGATGAAAACCTGCTCCCCCCCCCCCTTTTCATCTTATTCCACCAGTAGAACTCGCCATCATGGCACAGTGGTCTTTCCTACTGCCAAGGTACCTGTATGACTCTGGGCATCGACCAAGCTACAGAATCCCTACACATTACTGTGTTACCTTGGGTTAAGAACTTAATTCATTCCAGAGGTCCGTTCTTAACCTGAAACGGTTCTTAACCTGAAGCACTACTTTAGCTAATGGGGTCTCCCGCTGGCATGCAATCTCCGTTCTTATCCTGGGGCAAAGTGCTTAACCTGGAGCAACCACTTCCTAGTTAGCAGAGTTTGTAACCCAAAGCATCTGTAACCCGAGGTACCACTGTACAAAGAATTTTGAAGAACTATAGCAAATGAGAATACAGGGACCTCTAAAATGTGCAAGAAGCTTAACCAGCTGTCAACCCATCAAAATTTAGCACTGTTAAAAGTGCATCAAACCCCTTATAAAATCATTCACATACTTATCAGGTCATCCTCAGAGGCCCTTCTCTGAGTACCCTGGACTTTACACTTCCACACACAGTACAGCCTCCCAACATGCCAGACTTTCCTTTAACCATTCCCAGGTCACTCACACTTGTTAATATCATTTATCCAACGGGGTGGGAGGAGGAGGCTCAGAAGGTGTCTGTTTCTGAGTGATAAGCTTTGATTTACAAAGGAACTGGCATGTTCACAAGCATCTAAGTAAACAGGCTGCCTCTACTAAGGTAGCTGCTTATAGGCTGCCAAATAAAGAGGAAATGCATCACCCAAACAGAGGATTAAAGAGGACAGAGATTTGCATAAATTGTGCATATGCTAACTTACATGTAGAGATGCAAATTGGCCATTGTGTCTGCTCAACAACTGTATTGCAATCTTACTGTTTGTGGGCCGCTTCACAGCCCCTTATCTTTTTTTCTTAATCGTTAAACTGGACTTGGATAGAGGACTTTGTATAGTGTCCTCTAAATAGTGAAGCATATGGGCACTCTAATCTCACAGGGCTGGGTGGAGAGAACAGACCTCAGAAATATGGATCAAGTGAAGCATATTCTAAAGCAGGGGTGAGGAAGTTGTGGCCCTCCAGCTGTTACTGCACTACAGAGCCCATCATCCCTCATTATTGGCCATGCTGGTTGGGTTGATGGGTGTTGGAGTCCTACAGCATCAAGGGTTTCCCCCACCCCTGTTTGGAATATAGATGGGTGAGTTGTTGGCATATGTCTTGAGAGACAATGGAGTGTGCTTCTGAGGGTGAAGCCAAACCACTACATTTGCAATAATTAAGGATATGGAAATATCAGATTATGGTATTTGACTGAGGCTACAATGCAACGTAGTTTGTGTGATTTTTATATTGTTGAACCACTGAATCAATATTTTACCTAGACCATACATGCATCTTAAAATTGCCATGAGAACTTTGAAATTTGCTGGTAGCTCTAGCTAAGATCGTACCTCAAAGAGGGCCAGAAATGCTGGCCAGCTAAGGTGATGCTGATGTTTCTTTTTCAGGTACAGACTTTCCCCGGACTCTGAGGATTTCAGAGTTCCTCCCAGCAATTCAGCCACCTGTTTGTGACTCATTGCACTCAGTGCTGGGTGATCGCACACATCCAGCACTTGCTCCCCAAAGACTTGGAGTCATAATAAACCAAATGATTGTATCATGGTGTTCATATTCTATACCCCACGGTCAGCAACCCTTCTAGCATCTTTCACAGGACTTGGTTGTTGTTGTTTTTAAAAAAACTGGTTTTGTCAATTTATAAAAATGATTTTTCTACCTAGTCTCTGCTTCCATGCTGCCTGAACATACTTTTTTGCTGGGGTCATGCAGAGCAACCACTTCTGCTGTTGCCCATCTACCTAGTCACAGTTCCACTCCATACAGAACAAGGAAATTGGTTAAGACTTCCATGAGGAGAAGGAGAAAATAATCTTAGGAGCTAGCTGCATGATATATGCCTATAGATGTAATTGAGCTCCAACATTATTGTTGTTGTTAAAATTAAAAGCTGTTTCAGGGGAGAATTTAGAGTGGCAAAATAGTGGAGGGGAGGAGTGCTTAACCCTTTGCCAAGCCACCCATTCTGCCAAATGCTGTTTCCCCACCTCTCCCGCTCCCCCAATTGTCTTACCACGACTGCCACAAGATTTCAAAACCACGTTTGCTTCAGGAAATATATGCAGGGTGTAGTTAGCCTCTTATGAACATTTTCTCCCTAATGCAGGGGGGGGAAATCTAACTACTCTATAAACATCTTACAAGAGGAACAACTTGTCTTTCAGTTCAAGAGTACAGGCTGATTTGCTCCGCCAGTTCCTGACAAGTTACACATTGCAGATTAAAAGGAAGTAAGACATCAGTGTCAGTTTAGCACTTGCGCTTGAAAATGTCTGCTTCATGCAAGACAAGAGTGAAGTGTTTTTTGGGGGACTTCATATTCTAAGCAGGAATCTACCTTTTGCATTTTAATCATCTGGTGTTCGGCTCAGTGCTTATCCTGTACACTAAAATATTGAAACCACCTTAGTGTTCCTAATAATATATTACTTCTAGAAGTCTGCTGGCAAAAGAACTGTTGGTAATTCAAATCAGTGTTTAGAATTCATTGTGAACCTCTCAGCTTTTGAAAATGTAGTTGCTCCCCACAAGGTGGATAAAGGAAGCAGTTGCTCTGTCTGCAGTGTCTTCCAGATGTGTCGGACCATCATCCTTGACCATTAGCTGTGTTGGGTGGGGATGATGGGAGTTGTATTCCATCTAGAGCAGACTTTCTCAAACTTGGGATCCACCGATGTTATTGAACTACAACCCCTGTCATCCCTGACCGCTTGCCATGATGTCTAGGAAAGATGGGAGTAGTAGTCCAACAAGATCTAAGGACCCAAGGTTGAGAAAGGCTGATCTAGAGGGTTCTAGGTTAGTAACCTCTGGCCTAAAGTATAAAGCCAAAGCTCCCTTGGGTGAGAGTTAATGCTGTTACTGTCCAGTCAGTAAGTATTGCATTGCTCACCCATATCCCAAAGAACTGGAAATACAGTGTCAGAAGTGCCATGGCTCCATGGTAGAACATCTGGCCTGCATGCAGAATGTCCCTGTTTTAATCCCCAGCATCTCTAGAAAGGCTTTCCTGTTCTGAAAGCTTGGATAGCTACTGCCAGTCAGTGTATACAGTACTGAGCTAGAGGGACCAATGGTTTGACTCAGTATAAGGAAACTTTTTGTGTTACTTTTTACTACTTAGAAATAAGATGAGAGAATATGGGATTACTCCAGGATTTTTATCCTAGGGACATATTTTCTTTTCTTCTTTTTCTGATTAATAACAAAACAAAACAATTTATCAGTGTTTTGTTTTGTTTTGTTTTTGTAACAACTTGAGCAGATACAACAACCCCTCCCCACAAAAAAATCCGCTTTCCTCACTTCCCCATGACCACAAAGCAGTCATTTATAACAGGTGTATCTTTTCAACATTTTGCTCAAGTTGCTGAAAGCAGCAAAGCATCTTTTACATGCTGGAAGAGTGTCTGGCTCAACTGCTCTAGGAAAGTTTATACAAGGCTCCTAGCTGGTTTTAGGGATGCTTGTACACCATTAGCTTCTTATTGACCATCAGACATTAGGAATGTAGGAAGAGCCCTGGTGGATCAGGACAAGGTCCCTTCTAATCCAGTCCCTGTTCTCACAGTGGCTGACCGTATGGGAAGTTCAAAAGCAGGACTTGAGCACAGTAGTGCTCTCCCAGCATGAAAATTCCAGCAACTGGTATTTAGAGAGCAGGGGATGGGAGTACAATTTGAAGAGTAGTTCTGAACCGCAGGGCTCAAAGGAGGGCTTGTTGGGGTGGTTGGGTGCAGGGATGCCAAAGAAAGGCGTGAGAAACACCAGAGAGATCAGTTCTAGTGCCTAATTAAAGAAAGGTGTAGATTTGCAGCATATCAGTCTGCCAGGTATCCCAGCCTTTATGGGATGGACATCACAGAGATGGCTTATCCATGCCCAAACATTCTTTATACACAAAGCAGCATATGTCACTTTGACCTGGACTCCCCATCACTTCACCTGACCAGATGAGGGCATAGGTGGCAAATGGCCAAATCTTACAGATAGTTCCCGCTTTCTTTGCTCAGAGCCCAACACCCTACAGATAAGGGTAACATCAAAGCAAGCCAATTAGCCTATATCAAAGCAAGTGAACATATATGAGCTCATTGTTACAACAACTGCTAATTAATTGTGGGGTTATCTGGACTACCAAGATGGCGGCTGCAGAGCTTCCGGAACAGTTCACCTTTGGTTCATCACAAGGATCAAAGCAGGTCATGGGTTGGAACTGCTGGACTTTCCCACTGCCTGCACTTTCATACCCTTCAACATTTCTCCAATGAAAATAGGGACATCCCATTCTATAATAGTAATTTTACTGTTTATACCCCACACATCTTGCTGGGTTGCCCCTGCCACTCTGGGCAACTTGCAACATCTATAAAAACATAATTAAACATTAAACATAAAAAAAACTTCCCTATATAGGATTGCCTTCAGATGGCTTGGAGGTCAGATAACTCCATACCCTCCAGCCTTTCTCCAGTGAAAATAGGGACATCCTAAGGAAAAGTGGGACATTCTGGGATCAAATCAGAAACTGGGACAGCTTCCCTAAATCAGGGACATCCCAGGAAAATAGGGATACTTGGAGGGTCTGCCCTATTTCTCTTATCCTAGTTTCAATACCAGACGTGATCCCGGCTGGCAGGGAAAGCTGTCTGGTGTCTAGAGATGGCTAAATGGAGGTTCAGCACACACAATTCACCCATGTGTCCCTGTGGCCTTTAAACTACAAGCTCTGCTCCATTTTAAATGTGAATGGCATCTACCACTGTCACAGGGCCCATATTAACTGTACATTTCAAGCAGTATCATACCACTTTAAACAGCCATGGCGTCCCTCAAGGAATCCTGGGAATCGTTTGTCAAGAGTACTGAGAGTTCGGAGACCCCTAGTACCCACACCCCCCTACGATTTCCAGAGTGGTTTAATAGTCTATCCCTTTCCCTAAGGAACTCTAGAAATTGCCCTGTTCCAGAATATTCTGTTCCCTTTCTCCCCTGAGGAATCCCTCAAGTCTGCTTGATATTGCCATTTTGGCAAGAGAATGAGTCCACTATTTGTTTGCTTGCTTTCCTCTTCCTTCTCCATTCCTTTTATAACATGCTTTATAAGCCTGTCTGTGTTGCTTTTATTGGCAAATGAGCTGCTCTGGGATCTCTTTGGCTGAAGAGCAAGCTGTAGATACTTTAAATGAATGAATGAATTAAACATATTGGGCTGGCCAACATACAGATGTTGTTGGACTTTAACTCTGATATCATACCAATAGTCAGAAATGCTTCAAGCTTTAATTCAATGTCATTTGGAGAACACCATGTTGGCTGCCCTTAATATATGTGAAGCTGCCAGGTTCCTTATAGCCTTTCTGATAAACCTACCTGCCAAGTTCTAATTCCCTTTTAATGCCGTTTAAGCTAATGTCCAACACTGCATCTTGTGGCAGCAGGTTCCATGGATTAATAACACATTGCATGTTGGCCTTTCTTTAATTTGAAATTGCCCAGTCACATCAGAAAGCTTTAGGGGGGAAATATAGCCAGTGGGCTTGATCCATGGCTGGGCTCCAGAAACAATTACCACGAGGAAGCCTTTCTATCTCTTTGTTCTGCTGTTCTCTGATACCGTGATATAAACAAATACTTTCAGACGTAAATTACAGAAGCAGGATAAGTTGCAAGGGGAAAAGTTGACTCCTGAACTTTCTGGGTAAACTTTAAGGTGACGTTGATGGTGTATAAACTGATTGCATCGCCTGTGCTTTTGGAAAGCTTCACGTTGCCTCTTTTCATTTGTTACATCGCCAGAGTTTTATGCCTTTTCCAATGCTTATTTATCATAGCAATAAATATCTGCACTGACAGAGGGTGTAAATTAATACATCTTCTTGGAAGTATCTCTCATAGTATTAGACAGGCTCCTCGTGATTTTTAATGGCTGGGTGAACTGAAAAGCAAGGTTAAGAGCATCGGGTGCCTGTGCTATATTTGAAATGGCATCTCAGTCCGTTAAGAAGTGCTTCTCAGTGCCATTCAGATATGGTCATACTGAATCATGTTGATGTTTGACAATTGGTGTTGGAAACTAGAGGTGGACTGGCCTTAAAAATCTACTTTTTATGGTTTCTTTTAGGGGCTAGTTTGAAGATGTCATCTGCCTTTTGGAATAGTCATCCCACGCTGGGCACTGTCTTTAGGCACTGGTTTTTAGTAGTATTGTGTACTATAATGAAATGTCTCATCTGCTTTGCATTATTGTTACTTTTTGGTGTGCATTGGGGTGCATCTGGTTTGTAGTGCTAATTTAAAAGTCATTGGGTGGGATACTTTCTCTACTGGCAAAATGTTTTGACCCAGCTGGATGCTGTTGCGCAAGAGAATGCATAATAAGCAGGTTGCTGGTAACTTTGTAGCAAAGCAAATCGTGCCATCTGTTGCACAACAAATTTCCACCAGCATAATGTTTGTGCTTCATTTCTCTGGAGGGTTAGGGTTCCTCTTCGTGTTGTGGACATTTTCATGAATAACCAGATGCACAAATAACTGGATGCACAAATATACAACACCTGGCTTGCCAGCAGTACATGTGAAAATAGGATTTCTTAGCAGACCACAAGCTGAACCTGAGTCAACAGTGTGATGCAGCAGCAAAAAATCCTAATGCTATTCTAGGCTGCATCAACAGAAGCATAGTGACCAGATCAAGGGAGTAACAGTACCACTTTATTCTGCCTTGGTAGACCAGACCTGGAATACTGTGTCCAGTTTTGGGGAGGAGGTGTGAGGGCTCTGACAGAGTCCTCCTGCCCATTTCCCAAGGCCAGGAAAGTTATTTCCCACCTTTGGTAAGCAGATAGGAGGGCTCTAGGACCCAGCCAGAGCCTTGCACCTCCTTCTCAAATCCTGAAATAAGGCCAGCCCTGCAAGGGCTGGTGGGAAGGCATCAGATGGACTTGCACAGGACAGCATATTACCAAGGTCCACCCCTGAGGGTAACCAAGATGATGATGGGTCTGGAAACCAAGTGGGGTGGGGTGTTAAACAGCTGTAGAATGTTGAAATAGGGGTGGAATGTATCAGTGACTGGGACATGTGTGAAACAAAATGGAATGAGAATACAGTGGACGCTCGGGTTGCGAACATGATCCGTGCAGGAGGCACGTTTGCAACCCGCAGCGTTTGCAACCTGCAGCACCGCGTCTGCACATGTGTGGGTTGCAATTTGGTGCTTCTGCGCATGCACGACCACCGAAACCCAGAAGTAACCCGTTCTGGTACTTCCGGGTTATGGTGAGTCCGTAACCCAAAAAAATGCAAGCTGAAGTGTCTATAACCCAAGATATGACTGTATACTTATCCACACATCCCTATTGACTCAGCATAATGAGCTGACACTGTGCAGCAATGAAACCGCCACAAAAAGTAGAGGCTGTCAACCAGGATATGCACAGGAATGTGTAACCAAAAGTGGAAATGGGGTTGTTGTTGTTGTTGTGGCCATATATATACTATATACTATGAATATATACTAAGGAATGTACATTCAGAATGCATCCCATTGCTCTCAATGGGATTTATGCTTGAAAGCACATTCTGATGCAACAAGGCTGATCCTATTGAGGGGCTTCATGGCAAGGGCAATGCAGCTTCATTTGTCCTCACTGTTGTTGCCACATGTCCAAATCTTCATTGGTTCCATGATGTTGTCACATTCACCAGTTGATCCCTGATTGACTAAAGTTATATGTGGATAAAGGAGAAGAAGCCCTGTTGAAGTTACAAAGAATGGTGCTGAGGCAGCAGCCATTGAGCGGAACTATCACTGCAAATGGGTGTGAGGAAAAACAGCAGCTCAAAAAGCAGAAGGTAGAGATTGGTGGGATTTGGGGGTCCAGCAAGAGCACCCCTTTTGCCTCAGAAATATGCATGGGTGAAAAATAGATACAGCTCTACTTAAAACTTGCATTTTCCTGGGATCACGATGTACATGTGCTATGATGTGAAGAACTGACTTCAGATTACTCAAGAAATGTGTACTTGCAATGGCTTAAATTTATTTAAAGCTTAATAGCCTAAACCTGACTTAGCTTAAAGACCACCTCTTCTGATGTGTCCAGTTGTGATTTCTAAAATCCGCCAGGAGCCCCCACTTCATGATATAATCCTTGTGTCAGATGCAGACCGTAAAGGCACAAAGACAGGTATTCTTGGTGGATTCCCTCAGTTATGGAACTCCTTTCTCCTGTAGACTCACTCATGTCCAAGCCTGACACCTTTCATAAGCATTGCAACACTTCCTTGTCTGGACTGACCTTTGGAGACTATGGTTAAGTTAGGAAAGGAATGGGGAATTTCAGCTGAATAGTATTCCATTGTGCCAGGGAACCCTCACCATCCCAGAAGCTTTAGGGCAGGGGTATGCAACCTAAGGCCCGTGAGCCGGATGTGGCCCAATCACCTTCTCAATCCGGCCCATGGACAGTCTGGGAATCAGCGTGTTTTTACATGAGTAGAATATGTGCTTTTATTTAAAATGCATCTCTAGGTTATTTGTGGGGCACAGGGATTCATTCATCCCCCCCAAAAAAAATAGTCCAGCCCACCACATGGTCTGAGGGATGGTGGACTGGCCCATGGCTGAAAAAGGTTGCTGACCCCTGCTTTAGGGATTTGGTGGGTTATAAATCAAATAAACAAAGACCATGAATTCTGCCCTAAGCTGCTCAGAGGAAGGGCATGATAGAAAGGCAAACAACAGCAGCAGAAACAACCTTCCATTTTCTAGCCCATCCATCTTTTCCCTGCTTTATTCTAGATCTGATATCAAAAATCGAACTTGCCGGAGGTTTGGGAGCCATCCTTCTCGTGCTGGTTTTACTTATAACGATCTACAAATGCTACAACATAGAACTGATGCTATGTTACAGACAGATGTTTGGAGGTGACGAAGCAATGGATGGTAAGTGCACTTCCAAAAAACTATGACAAATGTTGTTGTTTTCTGTTGAGCATCCAGAATGCTGAATAGCTACTGTGTCCTTTGGAATGGAGAATAGATGTGAAATGTACTAAGGGCTTTGGGGGAGATTGATTAACAACAACAACAACAACAACAACAACAACAGGCAGGCACAATCCGCTGGGAAGTTTGTCTGCAGACGCACCGTTGATATTAACAGGAGTTGTGAAAAGCATGGTATTAGCAATCAAATAATAATCACAATATATTTAGTTAAACTCCTTATGTACCACTTAACTGCAGTAGTCTGTATTGCAAAGGTACAATACAAAAAATGAAAATCAGTTAAAACTATGACATCAAACTTCAATTAAAATGCCTGATGAAATAATTTTTTAAAAAATGCATTCAATAGGTGTTGGAACTTCAGCAGGGGGAGGGGACTGTCTGACATCAACTGGCAGGGAGTTCCACAAGACTGGACCCACAATACTGAGCACACAGCTCTTGGTAGATATGAGGTGTGCATCTGAGCCATTGGGGGGCACTAACAGTAACTTCCCTGAATACCCCAGTGATAGGGTTGGGATGAAAGATGTCCCTCAAGGTATATTGCTTAGATAGGTCCCTTAGGTATAACACTTAGATAGAATATAAACAAGAATAATTTAAATGCACAACAGAATAGTTCCATCAAAATATTAAAACAACCTTCTGCAATTAAGATGTGCAGTGAAACAAGCCCATTAAAACAGCACACAGCAATTGAAACAGGAGGTTCTGGTCAGAAGATCAGCGGAAACAGGTGTTTCTTCGGATGCGGCCAGTAATTCTTGGGGGAAACTCCATTGTCTCAAACTCCTTGGGGAAAATTGGTGTCTGACATGCTGCATAGCAGCAGCCACACACTAAGCAGGGGCAGCAGCAGCAACCAAGTACCGGTAAGTGGGTGGGAGGGGAAAGGTGATGGGTTTTGTTGGTTTGAGGTTGGCTGGACAGGCAAAAGGAAAGACAATTGGAAATTGAGTGGCCCAGCCTGTCATCTGCCTCTTCCTTAGTCTCTGTGTTGCCCTTGTAGAACTCAGCAGGGAGGAGGATGGGGGCAAGGGATAGCTCAGTTGGTTAGAGGGTGGTCTGATAACACCAAGGTCATGGGTTTTATCCCCATAAGGGACAGCTGCATATTCCTGCAATGCAGGGGGTTGGACTAGAGGCCCCCTTACAACTCTATGACAAAACTAAAATTAGTTGGCACTGTGTACCCTTGACTTTGACTCCCTTCCTTCTGCTCTACTAGTCCCAAGGGGCACAAGCCACTACTGGTAAAAAGGTAAAGGACCCCTGACCATTAGGTCCAGTCGCGGACGACTCTGGGGTTGCGGCGCTCATCTCGCTTTATTGGCCGAGGGAGCCAGCGTACAGCTTCCGGGTCATGTGGCCAGCATGACTAAGCCGCTTCGTGCGAACCAGAGCAGCGCACGGAAACACCATTTACCTTCCCGCCGGAGCGGTACCTATTTATCTACTTGCACTTTGACGTGCTTTCGAACTGCTAGATTCGAACCACCAACCTTTTGATCGGCAAGCCCTAGGCTCTGTGGTTTACACCACAGCGCCACCCACTACTGGTACCATGCATCTAATTGCACGACAGGGTGGGATATTCTTCCTATAAACCAGAGTTTCCATCATCCAGTTGCTGCGTCACACTCCATTGTTTACCAGGAAAGCGAAAGATTTTCACGCTCCTTGGGGGTTTAAAAGCTGATTTCCTTTTGCTAAGCGAACCATGCCAGGATCCAACTTCGGCCCATCCATCATCTAGCCTTGCTCTCATATTGAAATATGCCAACCCTGCTAGAACCAGTAACAGCTCACTAGAACACCTTGTTTTCTTCAATAGGAAGAGCAGGGGAATCAATTCTCTAGCTGAGAAAAGAAATGCCTGCACTTTCCCTGATTCTCCTCACAAGTCAGATCCACCTGATGAAAATTTGGGTAATTACCATACTTTGGGGGACACATATGATTGGCTATTTAGCCTCCCTTTTTTAATACAAAGTATTCTTTTAGATTTGCTGCTAATGATTTCTTATCCTCCATCCCCAGTTGCTGTTGTTGATGATTGTTCAAAATAATAATAATAATAGTAGTAGTAGTAGTAGTAGTAGTAGTAGTAGTAGTAAAAAAAATTATTTATACCCCACCCTCCCCGGCCAGAACTGGGCTCAGGGCGGCTAACACCAGTAAAATTACAGTAAAATCATAATAGGAAAGAGACCCCAATTTAAAATACAGGTTAAAATGCAATTTAAAATGCAGCCTCGTTTTAAAAGTAGCCCATAGATCAAAACCATAAGGGGAGAGAAACAGAAGGGTCAGACTGAGTCCAAACCAAAGGTCAGGTGGAACAGGTCTGTCTTGCAGGCCCTGCAGAAAGATGTCAAGTCCCACAGGGCCCTAGTCTCTTGTGACAGAGCGTTCCACCAAGTCGGAGTCAGTACTGAAAAGACCATGGCCCTAGTTGAGACCAATCTAACCATTTCACGACCTGGGACCTCCAAAATGTTGTCATTTGTGGACCTTAAGGTCCTCCGCAGGGCATACCAGGAGAGGCGGTCCCATAGGTACGTGGGCCCTAGGCCACATTCTGAGCATTCTGTACTTTTATCTTCACTGCATCAACTGTTCGATTTTTCATTTTCTGTTAATAATGGTAGCTTCTCACAAATACTTATCAGAACTACCTGTCTCAGCCATGTCTTTGCCCCCAGCAGACCTGAGAAGTGATATAAAGCTTTGTGCCTCTGCATTAAAAGCTCCGGTAAATAAATGCATTCAATATATACATTAAGCCAGTTGCATGTACAATGTAATTGTGTGTTAATACAGGCAATGAAATTGCTTAGGTCTGCTGGTTTCATTTACAAAGTTCCCAGTCCTTTGAAACTTCCTACGAATGTTGGATGTAGAAGTACAGGGGTTGAGAAGAAATACATGTTGATGCTTGACATCCATTGACAACTTATCAATATTTAATATATTTAACACAAACTGACAGTACATAATATGTGAACAGTTCCAGGTTCATTCTCCAGCAGCATCTCCAGGGAGGGCTGGGAGAGACCCCTGTCTGAAACCTGGAAGAGCTGCTGGCAGTCAGTGTGGAGAATGCTGAGCTAAGTGAGCCAGTGATCTGACTTGGCACAAGGCAGCTGCCTATATTGTTAGCTAGCACCGGACCCAGGCATTCTTCATTATCTCACCGGTACAAGGACATAACTCACCAGTACAAGGGTATTTCTTCTTTCTTTTCCTTTCTTAAAAGTGATTTGTGGTTTTATTTACAGACAACAAGGAATACGATGCCTATCTCTCTTACACAAAAGTGGATCCAGACACACTGGACTGCGACAACAGTGAAGAGGAACAATTTGCCCTTGAAATCTTGCCAGATGTTCTGGAGAAGCATTACGGTTACAAACTCTTCATTCCGGATAGGGACCTGATCCCTACTGGGAGTAAGTACCCGTCACCTTGGGGTATGAGACTACCTGTGCAATTCTGCTAAGCAGGGATGGCCCAAGACATTTTGCTGCTGAAGACAAAACTACTGGCTCCCCACCACTGCCACTTCCACTGTGTGCCTGCCCTTGTGTGCCCCCCACCAGTGGCAGAAGGAGGAGGCCAACAAGCGCAGGGCACGCTCCAGGGAGGTCAGATCTGCAGCTGGTCCCAGCTGTCTGGAGTCTGCCACCCTGAGGCAACTGCTTACCTCAGGCATAGGCCAGCCATGCTAAAAAAAAAGTGCATGCTGATTCATAAGCTTCCGCTTCCTTTTTGTATGGCCCTCTCCAAAATGAAATACAAAGTCCCAACAACAATGAGGCATGACTGATGAGCTTTACAAAAGGGGTAGCTCCTGGGCACAGCTTTAACCCAAGGCCAGGGAATCTGTGGCTCTCAGAAGTTGCTGGACTGCAACTCCCATCACCCCTGCTCATTCATTGGCTATGCTAGCTAGGGTTGAGGGAGCTGGAATCCAACAACACTTGGTTGGAAAGGCACAGGTTCTACACAACCTGCTGTCAAAGCTAAAAGGTAAAGACTCTGGGTCAGAAAAAAGCTACTTGGTAAGGAAGGAAATTCTGGAGAAGACAATCTCCTGGTGACTGGCCATGCCAACTCTAGGTTTTGGAGGGCCCTGTGGAACGAGGTAGCCCATGAGCTTATCTCCTCTTCACTGGTGTCCTCACTGCCTTTGGGCCCAAGCTGCACACCTGCCTAGTGAGAAAGTGTAAAGTCTGCCACTCATTGCTGTCCCTGCCTCTTCACCTGCACTCTCTCTGCATGCAAGCTTGGTTGGTGACCAGCACAGCAAAGAGGAGAAACAGAGCCTGGAGACTCTGGGAGTTGACAGTGGGCCCTTTGCAGAGGTGTGAGTCTTGGAAGGTGCCCAATGATGTCAACCTCTGAAATCAGTTCCGTCAACTAGAATTGCAGTGCCAAGGTCTAGCAAAAATGCAGCTCTTATTTGCTTTTGCTTTTACATTTGTCACATTCACTTCTTTGTTTGCTTGTGGCATTTATACCCTGTCCTTTAGCCAAGGAAGCACCTTCTAAATATCAATAGTAGGATGGTCCCTGCCTCTGGCTCACAAACTAAAAAAGCCATGGCACACAGGGAAGGAGGAATAAGAGGGAGGGAAAAGCTCAGACACAAGTTATTGAACATCTTTATCAATGACTTGGATGATGGACTCCAGGGCATCCTGATCAAATTTGCAGATGACACCAAACTGGGAGGGGTGGCTAACACCCCAGAGGACAGGATCACACTTCAAAATGACCTTGACAGATTAGAGAACTGGGCAAAAACAAACAAGATGAATTTTAACAGGGAGAAATGTAAAGTATTGCACTTGGGCAAAAAAAATGAGAGGCACAAATACAAGATGGGTGACACCTGGCTTGAGAGCAGTACATGTGAAAAGGATCTAGGAGTCTTGGTTGACCACAAACTTGACATGAGCCAACAGTGTGACGCGGCAGCTAAAAAAGCCAATGCAATTCTGGGCTGCATCAATAGGAGTATAGCATCTAGATCAAGGGAAGTAATAGTGCCACTGTATTCTGCTCTGGTCAGACCTCACCTGGAGTACTGTGTCCAGTTCTGGGCACCACAGTTCAAGAAGGACACTGACAAACTGGAACGTGTCCAGAGGAGGGCAACCAAAATGGTCAAAGGCCTGGAAACGATGCCTTATGAGGAACGGCTAAGGGAGCTGGGCATGTTTAGCCTGGAGAAGAGGAGGTTAAGGGGTGATATGATAGCCATGTTCAAATATATAAAAGAATGTCACCTAGAGGAGGGAGAAAGGTTGTTTTCTGCTGCTCCAGAGAAGCGGACACGGAGCAATGGATCCAAACTACAAGAAAGAAGATTCCACCTAAACATTAGGAAGAACTTCCTGACAGTAAGAGCTGTTCGACAGTGGAATTTGCTGCCAAGGAGTGTGGTGGAGTCTCCTTCTTTGGAGGTCTTTAAGCAGAGGCTTGACAACCATATGTCAGGAGTGCTCTGATGGTGTTTCCTGCTTGGCAGGGGGTTGGACTCGATGGCCCTTGTGGTCTCTTCCAACTCTATGATTCTATGATTCTAAGTTCTTAAGAGTTTCAGTCCTGATAACACAGAGCAGGTGCAATGTCCAGGCCATTATATTTTCTACAATCATGTTACACCAGAAAGAAAAAGCAGGCAATTAGACCCTGTGAATTTCTGTGGTATCAGAATGGCTTCCATCCACTAACTCTTCTACTGTGCAAATAAATGTCCCTTTCCTTTACATCTTTTGCATTTAATTTCCACTGGCACTAAGACATAGTGAACAGGTTTTCTCCTCAGGATGAAAGTTTTAAACTAGGATTTAAAGTGTGTTTTCAAGGGAATCTGGTTAGTGCTGTTGCAGAAGTAATATGCACCATTGTTCGTTTTAATACTGGAAACTGTGGAGGATTTGCATGAAGGAAAATATGTGAGGGGCATATAACAACATAGCAAACTTCCTAACCATAGTTAGGCAATTGAGAATATTCTATCTGCACTCTGCCTGTGATAACAATTATAAAATGCAAACAGACATTAAAAAGAATTAACAACAGGAGAAATCACCCCCAAACATTTGTTAGTATTAAAGGGTATGTTTTAACAGCTTAGCCAAAGATTTTATTACTTTATTATTTGCGAATACCCTTTCTCTAAATTTCATTGGGTTGATTAATTTGATGAAGGTAGTAGTAGCACTGATCCTAATTAACCCCAGATGAATAGGAAGTCGAGCTGTTTGTCCCTGGAACTTAGCAACCAATGGATTTTGGCACAAATAGCATGCAGAAAACAGGTTGTCTTTCTGCCTTTTCTATAGCATTCAAATTAAGTTAACAACATGATTTTGGAAGCCAGGGGAAGAGAAGTGTTACAACCTGTTCTGCCATTGTTCAAGTGAACACTGATGTGCATGCCATTGTGCAAGACTAGCCCATTACCTGCTTGGGAAATGCTACTAAATTCATTCAGGACTAGAGTTCTCATGGCCTATGGACCACATTCAGGCCTCCAGAGCAATTACATTTGGCTCTTGGTGGCTCTGCCAAATCAGGTTGCATTTATAAAAAAAAAAGTTTTGCAGACTTGTTTTCTTGTAAGGGGGGAAACCAGGCACCATATGTATTGCATACCAGGAGCTGTCACCCCTGTCACTTCATCCACTCCTCAGATATCCCCAACAGCTTGTCCCACGCTCCTCCTGCCCCAGGTACCACACCCATTTAAAGGAGCAGAGTGGTTGCTTCACACAGCAGCTTGCTAAACCACTGTGTGAAGCACCTCCTGCCCCTCCCACCTTGCTGCAGAAACATTTAATGAAGGGAAGTAGACTGTATGTATGTACATTTTTATTTTATTGGTATCCCATTCATATTTTGGAATGGTGAAAGGCCATTGCCCCTGTGCCTGTGTAGCAGGTCTTTCAAACTCATCCTCAGTCCTTGTCACATACTATGATAGGGATGAGAAATCTGGTGCCTCCCAGGGTGGTAGGACTCCAATTCCCATCGGCCCCAGTCAGCATGGCCCAATGGCAAAAGGTGGTAGGAATTGTGGTCAAGCAATGATGTGATCCAGAAGAGAGTTGGGCAGATCTCTTTTGGTTCCCTCAGTTTCTCATTTTTCCATTTGTAAATTCAATTCTCCACATTTCTACTGCAATTTGCAGTTTTTCCTAGGGGGAAAAACTCCTCGTGCAAATTTATCGGCATTTTAGTGAATTGTCTCCTAATATACACATTTGCATATGCACTTAGACTAATGTACACACTGCCCCCTAACAAGTGTATCACAAAATTTAGAGGCATGTGACTTCAGAGGATGCCCATGGTTCAGTTCTCAAATCGTGTTCGAAAAGTTGGATTAGTAGGTCCACCTTTAAATACAAACTGAATCAAATTTCTTCCCCAAATCTACCATGTGTCCTTCAGATGTTCCTGAACTTCACCTCCCAGCATCCAGGATAGTTCAGGATAATGGGAGATGTGGTGCAATAACATCTGGAGAGCTAGCAGTTACCTGTCCCTGATGTAGCCCAACAGTCCTATCCTGCATGGCCAATGATCAAGGATGAGGAGAATTGTAGTCTAGCAACATCCAGAGAGGCACTTGTTCCTCATTATTGGTGTACTGCTGTTCTGAACCATAGGACCAAAGGAGGACTTGTCAGAAACCTTGGGTGCAGGGATACCAAAGAAGGATGTCGAAAACTCCAGATTGATCAGTTCTAGTGCTTTATTAAAAGAAGGTGTAGACTTACAGCAGATCAGCTTGTCAGGTCTCCCAGCCTTTACAGACACAGGACAGACACTGCAGCAAGGAGATGGCTTGTTCTCATCGAAGCAAACATGTACACATCCTTTATGAACAAAGCAACATACACCACTTTGGCCTAGACTTTCCATCACTTTACCTAACCAGATGAGGGCATAGGTGGCAAACACCCAAATCTTACAGATAGTTTCCCCTTTTTGGGTTCAGAGCCCAGCACCCCAAGCCCACAGATAAGATTAACATCAAAGCAAGCCAATTAGCCTATATCAAAGCAAGTGAATATAAACATATCTGAGCTCATTGTTACAGCAACTACCAATTAATTGTGGGGTTATTTTGAGTAGCACGATGGTGGTTGCAGAGCCTCCAGAACAGTTCACCTTTGGTTCATCACAACTGCTTATCTACACGCAGACACATAGCAAGTTAAAACACACGTGAGGTATAACTATACACTCCATGAAGCCAATTATGGGAACAATTATTTTTTGTTTCATGTACAGCTGCTGTTTTTCCCAGGCGTAATTTGTTTTTGTTTTTTAAGGAGTGAGCAGAATCAAAGTATTTTAAGTCACAATTATTATTATTTTCTATGAAGAGAACAAATGCTTCAAATGAATCGGCATCCTTGCAGGTGCCTCTCTCTAGACGGGATGGCATTTTCCTTTGTGTCCACCTGTCATTCAGGCACTGCAGCAAAGACTCATCAGCATAATTTCAGAGAGTCATTAACCATCATCAGAAATATACACTACCTGAGGACGTCAGCTCTCATTGCTAAGCATTGAGTGATATATCCTGTCACTTCCCTCCCTTGCAACTGGGACGATTCATGGTTTCTGAAAGGATTTTGATTCTTTCACGCAGAACGGAAGGAATGCTTAATCTCCACCAAATGATGACAATGCAGAATATGAATTTGAAAGCAGGCTGCTTTGGGTTTCTTTAAAAGAATTTTTTTAAAGAAAAACCCTGAGTTTGCAGTAAATAGACCCCTTATTTCTAGTTGGGAAATAAAACTTCCTTTCTAAGTCAATACCTGAGGTGCCTACACAGTTATTCATGGAGGACAGGCCAATGATTAGGTAAGTAGAACCTCCACATTCAGAGCAGTATACCTTCTGATATCTGATGCTGAGAGCAAACAATGCTACTCTCTCTATTAAAAAAGAACAGAAAAAATACTTGCCCACTAAGATGAAAGACAGGAAAAGGCTGGTGCACTGGTCCTTTTCTAAAGCTGCCGTGATCTGTAAAAACAGGCATTGCCATCTTGCTCACACCAATGACTTAATTCTTTCTCACAAAGGAAAGGTTAAGCTTGTCGGATTGTGCCTTTAGGTCTGGCCTCACAAGCCAGCCAGAGCTTCCTGCTGTTGCTCTTTGCAAGCCTGTGGATTTGGCCAGGGTGACAAAAGACAGGGCATTGGGTTCCACCTGCTGGAAAGATGCTCAGCAAGAAGGGGAAGAGCAGTGAAAGTAAGCTATCAGTTCTGACTGCAGTGCCAGCCCTGGGGAAAGGCATGCTGAGCCTAAGCCTTTAATGCCTTGGTTGTCTCAGTGTCCAGTAACATTTTTCTTGTTTGCATAGATGTGTACACAGTGGAAGCAGACTGCATGGCTGTAGCCACCACAGCACAAAATCTTGAGCTGCAGAATGTGCTGCTGGTGAATCTACACCTTCAGGGCTTGCACAGGACACTGTGCCACCTGAGGTGCTTCACTGCTGCCCTCTTATTTATATTGCATTTTTGTTCTGCCTTTTCCTCTAAGAAGCTCCTAGTGGGTGGGGTGCATGTGTCTATCTTCCCCATTCTATCCTCACAACAACCCTGTGAGGTAGGTTAGGCTGAGCCTCATGGTTGAGTAGGGATCTGAAGCCCTGTCTCCCAGGTCCTCTTAACACCAGTTCTCTCTCTCCACCTGCTGCCACCATCTTCTGCCACTGCTTCCCCACCACCAGCCAGCTGCCACTCACCCACCAATTGCCACCTCCCAGGACCCCCAGGACCACACTTTCCTATCTGGGCTGCACTCTGAGGAAGGCATTGTAGTCAGGTGGCCTCAGGCAGCACCTGTGCCACAGCTGTCCGCAGGAACAGCAACCAGCAGATGTGGTGGTGATGAGAAAAGGCAGCTTTGCAGGTGGGAAATTGGGTTGGGGAGATGCTATCCACACACCCTCTTGATCTGCCACCTGAGCCGCACAGTTCATTCTGGCTCACTATGGGGCTGCTCCTGATCCCTACCAAAAATGAATCTCAGTGCTGTCAAATAATTGGTCATAATTTCACTTAAGGGTCAAAGTCGGTCTTATTTTGTTTTATTTATTTTATTTTATTTGGTATGTTTATAGACTACCCTCTTCAGTATAAAGTATTCTTGCATCTTTTTTAATAGCACAGATAATGAACTGGTGGTCCTCCAGATCTTGTTGTATTCCAACTCCCATGAGCCCCAGTAAGCATGACCAATGATCAGTTATGGTGGGAGTTGTAGCCCAGCAACTTCTGGAATGGCAAAACTTCCTGAGAACTGCCATAAATTTTATGCCATGGGGAGGAATAGCCTTTCCATTTTGTTTACCCCCAGCACCTGGTATTCAGAGGTATCCAATTTCTGAATATGGAGGTTCTGTTTAACTGTCATGGTTTATAATTACATGATCATACATAACCATTTTGGAAGACATGCACTGGAAAGAAAACTCTATGAAGCAAGAGGCATGGTGGTTGTTCGCCATTTAATTTTTTGAGCCTTCTGGACAAGTGACCATCTCCACATCTCGCAGCAACAAATTACTAATGGTTTTTATTTTGTTTTTTATCAAGGTAGAGAAAATGTTAAAATGGCTTATGGATCTTCATAAATTTAGGAAAGTGTAAGCATGTGTTGTGTTTTTATACTGCTGATGGTACTAACATACCTTTTGTCAAATTGTTCTTTAGGGCAACATATATCCCAGCATAGGCACTCAATTCAAGGGGCCGAGGAACTGTGGGCCTCCTCAATGGGGGTTTGGGGGGGCAGGGCCCCCCATTTTTGGAGCCAGGCACAGAGCGATGTCAGGACGATGTGTGACATTGCACACGTAACGTCAGGATGTTATACATGTGATGTCAGGACGTTGCATCGGGCGCCCTCAGTGTGCTTCAGAAGATGGCGCCTCTGAATCCCAGTCCATTTATTAGCTACATTCAGTAATTAATCTGTTTGTATCTGATCTGGAAAGGGGTTAGCACATGAAAAAATTGCTTACATGGAGTCCAAATCTCCATGCCAATATCTTCAATTTTAACAACATTCTACTCCCACTCCTATATGCAGTGTTTGTTCAGAACCTGGTGGAGTACAATACTCTCCAAAGTGATAATTGTGCTCCCAAGAGCTTTTTCATACTGTCCTTGCCCCCATAAGAACAGAATGGTCCATTGCAGCCCACTTGATTTTGCTTACTACAAAGCAGCTCGAGATGCACTTGTGCTTTAGCACCAGACACATTGCTGGAGGTGTTTTCCCTGTGCACAGCTTCATAAATATGTGATAGAACACCAGTGTAGCTGAGTTTTCCTGTTCACTTCAACCAAGGAGCCAGCTCCACTGAAGTGAGTGGGAAACTTTGTCACACAGGTTTTCCAAGTACAGGTTGGAGCAGCTGCAAGAAATACTGTATAGGCATTCTCCCCTGTGCAATAGTGGTGGCTCTTCAAAGTCCACCAAGATCACAGAGATGGAAAATAAAGGATCTAGGCTGTTCTGAACTTTAGCAAGCAGTCTAATGGAAATTTGCCTAAGCGACTAGAATTCCAATTTCAATTGGCACCAGAAAAGATGAATTTATATCACAGATGAAACTGTGGCTCGTCTATATCCAAAGCTAACCCCATAAGTGTGGACAAGCTTTCAACCATGATGTGGATTTTTAGTATTGATTGATTGATTGATTGATTGATTGATTGCATTTATATCCCAATGAGCTTAGGGTGATGTATATTGTTCTCCTCCTCCTCATTTAATCCCCACAACAACCCGTGAGATAGGCTAGGCTAAGAGGCAATAACAAGCCCGTGGTCACCCAGTGAGTTTCATGGCAAGTGGGGATTTGAAACCTGGTCTCCCAGATCCTAATCCAACACTCTAACCACTACACTACATTAATTCTGATTGATCCATTTGTGATCAACCCTCCCCCCCACACACACTTTGTTCACCTATGTTTATTTCTGTGCCTTTGCTAAGAAAATAGGCCCTGTTTCTGTGCTGCAGTTTGTCCAGTACCCTGTGAAGGTGTCAGGGAAGGGGGTGGTCAGTAAGGTTGAGAATTTATCCTTAATCTCTTGTGTCACAGTGAGGCATTAACTAAGGCTTGCAAGCTTCCAGCACCATGTTGTTCTTCTGGGGAGGAAAGCAAAGTAGATGCACATGAATCTATGTGGGCAATTTTTGCTGCATCTTAGCATGTGGTTGTGTTACTCTCCACTTCATACAAAGTGTATATAATGCAGTTCTAAGGCAGTGCTTCAATAGCAAACTGATATTTGCACTGGAATGGACCCAAAAATTCAGTGGAATCATTAGGGCTTTCACCAGAGTTTTGATAGGCTCGCTGGTTCCCTCTCCCATCCTTCTTTGTGATAAGAATCTAATAAAAAGAATTGAATATTGATGTACGTTTGATCCTATGAATCAAGATGATGGTGCAGCAGTTAAGAGTCTTCTACACCAATAATTTGGCAAAACAGTGGTATGAAGCAGGAGTGGGGAACCTTTGTACTTCCAGATGTGGTTGGACTATAACTCCCATCACCCTGTGTCATTGGCCATGTGGAATGTGGCTGATGGGAGCCACAACATCTTGAAGCCCACAGGTATCCCTGAGGCTTGCTCCTACTAGCCCATAAAACCACTAAACCATTTATTATCATGATCATTATATGCTGAACCGCACAGCCAAAACTGTATGTGGGATGAGTTCCACCTGGAACAACCCCTACAATGTGCTCTTTCTTCTGCAGGCTCTTCTTCCAACTGGTGCCCCTATCTTCCAATGGAAGGAGAGTTGAAAGAAGTAAGTAGAGAAGGACTTCGGCTAGTCCTCCTCTCCACCAGGGGGCATGGGTGAAATGGGAGGGGATTGTCTGCCCAGCTCTTCTTGTCTGCCCTCCTGCCAAAGAGGTATCTGTGGGGACCGCAAGTCACTAGTACAGTGAAGCTGTCTGGATCATGGCGGGGGGAATTATTTGACATTTGGAAAATATATTTGCCATCTGCTTTATAATAATAATACCATGAAACAAAACTGGTTCAGTATGTTGGCTCTAAGGGTCCATTTCCTGTCATATTTACAATCCAATGGAGGGCAACAATCAGGCTGGGCAATGGCTGGCTCTTAATTCATACATAACCCAACTTTGTTTCCATGCAGTTTTATTGCTATTATGAAAACCTAAATGGATGCAGGAGAACTTTTGAGGCCTTATTTTGAATAAATTTAACAATATATGGAAATAATATAGACTGCAATTTTATTTTTTAAAAAACCCCACTTGTTTTTCGTCCCTCTTCTGGCCTGGGAACCAAGTCCTACTCAGAGTATTTCTTGTTATTATTCATTTATTATTTATTAAATTTGTAGACTGCCGTTCATCCAAAGATCACAGGGTGACTTACAACATAAAAATACAAAATGAAATCCCAAGGTATATAACAAAAACAAATCAGTAACCCACAAACAGATTTAAAAGACCAGACAAAATTCTGGTTATAGAGAACTGTTTTCACCTGGTGCCTAAAGATATGTAGTGAAGGCACCAGGCAAGCCTCCCTGGGAAGAGAATTCCACAAATGGGGAACCACTGCAGAAAAGGCCTGTTCTTGCGTTGCCACCCTCTGGACCTCTCATGAAGAACGTCCTCAGATGATGTTTTCAGGGTCTACGTTGGTTTATATTGAGAAAGGTGGCCTTTGATGTATAGCAGCCCTAAGACATTTAAGGCTTTATAGGGCAAATCCATCACTTTGAATTGGGGCACTTTGATTGGTGGCCAGTGCAATGGGGCCAGGATTGGTGTCATGTGCTCAGACATTCTTGTCTCAATGAGCAACCTAGCCACTGAATTCTGAACCAGCTGAAGTTTCTGAACCATCTTTAGAGGCAGCCTCACATATAACACAATGCAGTTATCTAATCTAGAGGTTACCAGAGTGTAGACAACAGAAGTTAGGCTATCCCTATTTAGATAAGGGCATAGCTGGGCCACCAGCCAAAGCTGATGGAAGGCCACCTGAACCTCATGCAGTTGCAAGGATCCAGCAGTATCCCCAAGCTATGTACTTGCACAGAGGGAATGTATCCCCATCAAGAGTAGGACACCTCCCACCCATCCTGTCTAGGGAACAGTGCCTCAGTTTTACCTGGAATGAACTTCAGTTTGTTGGCTTTCATATAGTCCATATGTCAGGCAAGACAACAGCCTGACAACAGTAAGGTTACCAGATTTTTTTCAATGAATCCAGGGACACTTATTGTTCGCTGTGTACATGTGAACACTGAGAAGGCTGTAAATCTGGGGACTGTCCCCAGAAAACGGGGGCATCTGGTGACCTTAGACAACTGTCCATATGTGGCAAGACTCACCAATTCTTAAATGCTTACACTACTTGCCTCTTAACTGCTGGGCCCAATTCAAATTGCTGATGTTTACCTTTAAAGCCCTGAAAAGATTGGAACCCAAATAGCTGGAGTACAGTGCATGTTCCCATACTCTCCTTCACCATTAGTACCTTAAGATCTTAATTAAGGCCCTTCCCTGAGTGGTGTGGCTTGCTTGGAAGTGCTCTTCCTTTAGAGCTTTAGCTGGCCTTGCTGTGACAAGCTCTTCAAGGTTAATACTTTGTTTGCTTACACAAATGGGCTGTGTTTGTCTTTCTCCCAACATATCTCATCAAACAAGACGGCCCAAGCAGTTTCTGTGTCAAAATCAGGCCTATTGAAATCAAACCCATTGAAATTAGAGGGACCTAAGTTAGTACTAGAGGGATGCGGGTGGCGCTGTGGGTTAAACCACAGAGCCTAGGGCTTGCCGATCAGAAGGTTGGCGGTTCGAATCCCCGCGACAGGGTGAGCTCCCGTTGCTCGGTCCCTGCTCCTGCCAACCTAGCAGTTCGAAAGCACGTCAAAGTGCAAGTAGATAAATAGGTACCGCTCTGGCGGGAAGGTAAATGGTGTTTCTGTGTGCTGTTCTGGTTCACCAGAAGCGGCTTAGTCATGCTGGCCACATGACCCGGAAGCTCCCTCGGCCAATAAAGCGAGATGAGCGCCGCAACCCCAGAGTCGGCCACGACTGGACCTAATGGTCATGGGACCCTTTACCTTTTTAAGTTACTAAAGTCCATTAATTTCAGTGGGTGTACTCTTGAGTATGACTGGCATCAAGTACCAGCCTATACTTTTGTGGGGTAGGGCTAGGAATCTCTAATAAAATTCTCTGTCTGCCCACCAAACTGCAATGCCTGTGATTCTTTGGGGGAATATATCTGCAGTTTAAATATAGGAACAGAAACATTGGAAGACATTGTTCCACTTTGCTTAGTGTTGTCTACACTGACTGGCAGCAGCTCTCCAGGGTTTCTGCCTGCAATCTCTCCAAGTGCGACCTGAAAATGTTGGGAATTGAACCTGGTACCTTCTGTGTGAAAGGCAGGTGCTTTACCACTGAGCTATGGCCCTTCCCCGATATGACCTGAGTCAATAAGTCTGAGTTCCAAAACTCTGTGCAGTGGAAGGGAGTGATTGTCTTGTCAATAGTAACTGGGGAGGAAAATTTAATATTTTTTGTATTTGGTTAACTGGCTCTCTCTTTGTCCTTCAATCTCTTTCTTATTGAAAAGAAGAGATTTGGACAGTATCACTGGATCATCATAAACAGCAAATTCCCCATTGTGGCCTATCCTAGGCAAGAGCAGTTCATAAAATATCTATAAAATGCCACCTGCATTTGTATTGCCAGATAATTCCTCCCTGAACCCATCTCCAGTGTAAATGCACACACCTTAAAACATTCTTATCTTATGTGTCAGAAGCATTTTCAAAAATGGTTGCCTGAGCTGGCATTCCAAAATTCTCATTTGACTTACAATAAATATGCTTTACCAGCATTATATTGATATGTCAGCAAAGCAATGTGTACTCCTGTGCTTTTTCTTAAAAAAAGCAAATTAAATTGAAACTGTGCACCAAGAAAAACTAGAAGAAATAAACTTTATATTTCCAAACAAATAAATTTTGCAAATGTATATATTTTCCCTTTGTTTGCATAATTTATTCTGCAGTTCCTGGTCATGCAGGGAGGGGCAATGAAGCAGAAGTGGTGTCATGATCCTGAGTCTGTAGGAAGACTAGAAAATGGAAAGGGGTGGACCTTTTTCAACCCGAGGGCCACATTCCCTACTGATTGACCTTCCAGGGGCCACAAGCCAGTGGTGGGTGGGGCTAGAAATGAAAGTGAGCAAGGCAATTAAGGTAAATTTTATTTTCGGCAGTCAGCTAGTTTCTACACACACACCTTTATCATCCATCCAGACAAGCAATTCTAGCCAGGTAAAACACTCAAGGTGTGTTACCTGGAAAGGAAACAGAGCAGGGTCAGTAGTGTGACTGGGGAAAGTTGTGGTCTAAGGAGAGTTCGGAGGGCAAGCAGGCTTATAGAGCCACATTTGAATTTGAGGCACAGCTGACTAAGGAGCCAGAGGCCTAAATTCCTGGGACCCATATCTTAGGGGAAGCTAGCAGATGTTCTAATAAGTGCCAGAGATGGGGTACCATGTTCAGGCAAAGCCTAGAGCTTACATGGAACATTTTAGAGCCTTCCCAAGCCAAAGGAGACAAACCTGCAGCCTGGGGGGTGGGGGTGGGGGTGGGAGAGGAAGGCATCCTCTTCCAGGCTGTTCTTCAGTCTGCAGCCCTGATCAGCTCAGTGCAAGAGGCAGCAGGTTGGAAGCTTCCTGATTATAATCATGGTGGCTCTCAACTTGTGGTCAGCTCTCCAAACTGGGCCCCAGAAAACTGCCAAGAGAGAGCCAGGAAGAAGGACTCAGAAGTGACAATCCAGGGATTAGACCCAGTAAGTACCTTGCTGTGGTTGAAGCAAAAGCAGAGAAGTCTGGTCTATTTGCATAAATGGGGCACTGCCCTACCAGCTTGTTCTCCGCCAGCCCTCCTCCTCATGGATGGCCCTGGGGTGGTGGTGTTTGTCAGCTTCTTCCTCCTTAATCCATGTAGAACTCAGCAGGGAGGAGGGTGGGGTCAAAAGTAGAATTAATTGTTTCATGCACTAATTGTGCAGGAGTTTTAATGCTGTGCAAGAGAGGAATCCAATTCAACAGCTGTGCTAGTGGAAACTTGTTGGGAAACACATTGCACAGTCTATTGTGGAACAAAGTTATCAGCAATCTGCTTGTGTATTTCGTTGCACAACAGCATTCCACTGGCTCAAAATGTTTCTCCATCAGAACAAGTATACCACTACGTGACATCACCTCATTGGATACAACACAAAGTACATGCACTAATAAATTATGATTTTCTGTGACTCCCATGCACATGTCCATGGCCTGTTTGGAGATGTGCATTTGCTCTTCGCATTTGAGGCGTTTTACTGCAACAAATACATGTAAACCACTAGGATATCTGTGACGCAAGAGATGACTGACCCACCTGGGCAGAAGCTCATGCCTTCTCCACAGGATATGTGAAAACAGAGAATGCTTAGGACATAGAGACGGCACTGTCATCTCCTGAGATGTGCTCTTGAATAATCTAGAAAGACTGTAGAGCTGACCAAGGTATAAGGGAGCGCTTACCCCCTACTTAAATTGCAAGGCTAATTTTTCAATTGTTACTTTGGTGCAATGTATATTTTTCTCTATTTTACTGTCTTTCTGCTCTTCCTGTTTACAGCATACCTTGACGATCTCTCCAGATGCATAGAACAAAGCCGAAGACTCATTATCATCCTAACTCCGGATTACGTTCTCAGGAGAGGGTGGAGTATTTTTGAGATGGAAAACAGACTGCATAACATGCTTGTCAGTGGAGATATCAAAGTGATTTTCATTGAATGCCCTGAATTAAAAAGCAAAGTGAATTACCAGGAAGTGGAATCTTTAAAGCACACTATTAAACTTTCCTCAGTCATCAAGTGGAATGGTCCAAAAAGCAACAAACTGAATTCAAAGTTTTGGAAGACCTTGCTCTATGAAATGCCTGCAAAGAAAAAAGAGGTTTTATCTCGGCGCCAGGTCCTAGATTCTGCTGAACAGGGACTCTTTGGGGATCTTCAGGCGGTGCCTTCCATTGCTGTGACGGACACCTCTGCTTCCTTGGTTGCCTCTCAGGCCGACTTGACCGATTACCAACAACCGGATCCAGTGCAAACCAGACATTACTGCAGAGGATATGAGTATGACATGCAGTCTGCAACCTTGCCGTTAGCCGCCATAAGCAGTAATCACCACACTTACTGTAACATACCCCTGACGCTATTCAATGGACAGCTGCCTCTTAATAGCAGCATGAAAGAAACACAGGAATTCCATAGGAACAACCCCCTGCTACCATTGTCAACAAGGGAGCTTAGCTTCACCAGCGATATATGGTAGCAAAGATATAAGCATTTTGAAACTGATTTATTGAGCATCAGTGAGACAAATTATTAAAAGGACCTTGAACCCATATAACATCAGGTGCCAAAATATTTTGCCAAGTCACAAGTAACACACTTTTGTACTTGAACCTCTTTGTTTACATTTCAAAAATTATTAGCAAGTGGTGGAGGAACCTACTTTTGTAGTTCACAAATAAGTTCATATCTTTTAATGTACAGTTTTAATGCTTCTTTATATGAAATATATATATATATGAGGGCATTGGAGAGTATTTTGAAGTAGAGTTTACAGCCTGACAATGGAGTGACATTTAATGCTATATGTGATAGTCTGTATTTATATATTAGTAATTCAGAGATATAAATGGATTTTTTTTTTTAATAGAAAGAGCATAGGTAGGTAAGAACAACACAGTTTGAAAATTTGAAACATAACAAGCTACAATGAATTATTGTATTTTCAAATCATGCCTGGAGGACACATTCCTGTAAAGGAAATATTTTAGGACATCTTTCTTATAAGATAATCACCAATACGTTTTGGAAGGTGGTCCAGGTGAATGAACATTTGCAGGTGATAGCCTCTAGTTTTCATTCAGCAAATCCTACGCTTGGAGAACACGTTGTCCACTTCACTTCCTCCATCATTTCATCCTCAAGATATTTCTCTATTCAACTGAGTGGCTGCCATTGTGTTTTTCTTAAAGAAATTAGGACATTTAACAACAGTTTTGTTTCTGTAGGGTTTTTTCTTTTAAACTTGTTTAAACTGGCTTTGCAGGTTTTTAAGAACTTTCTCCCTTTTGCATTTTATGTACCAATGGTATTGTCTTGTTAACCAGCTGCCGATTGGAACATTTCTTAGACTTCTTGACCTTGTAAAATTTGTATTAATGGTAATGTAAGTTTTGCACAGGGATATTATTATTCCCCCCTCCCTCTGTTTTCCAGATTTAAAGGTGTAACAGCTTACAAATTGACATTTGACAGAGAATGTCAGCAATAGAAAGAAAAAAATACAGCAATACTCACAAACAAAAGTGCTGCATTGTTCGGGTTACCAGTGGTATAACTTCAGTCATATTGCTAATCATCTAAAACAGAAGGAGAATTTGCATCCCCTGGGTACAACCCTGTAAAAGATTCGTTCTGAGCAAGTCCCATTGCATTGCTTTCAGTGGGCTACTTAGGATCAGTGATGGCTGGTGCCCATGGTGATTGTTGGGGTGGAAGAAAAGAAGATGGATAGCAGGTGAAACCAGAGCCAGTGACTGGCCACCTCCTGACTGGGTGCCTGTAAAAAGGCAGGCAGGCAGGTGCTAGCTGAGGGCAGGCAGGTTGGTGAGGCAATGCCCCTTTTCCTCAATGGACCAGTCACCACTGGTTCTTTTTTTACAAGAGCAACGTGGTTGCTGTTCCATTGTGGCTCCATCCCATGCCACTTCAATAATGTTATGAGGAGTTTCATCACAGGGGAAGGACCGACAATGTGGCCGCATCCTGCAATGGTATCGCCTGTTCTCGGCAGTGTGCAGACTCAAGAGTGTCCTCATGCTAGGAACCCTGTGGCCTGTCCTTAGGAGTGGGTGGAGCTGATAGTTTCAGTTTCTCTCAGCTTCAGATTTCTCCAGTCATAAATTCAGTTTTCCACACTTTTACACGTTTCTTTTTAAAATCTTCCTGAAAACCCATCAGCTGCTTAGTGCAAATTTGCATTAATATACACATTTTTGCAGAACACCCCGCCGCCGCTCCCACCGCCAATATGTATGCTTCTCCTTTTTGTATCTTATTTTATTAATATATGTGTTTCTACCCACATTTTATCCTGGTATGTGTGTTTTTGTACAAATCAAATCTTGGCTGGAAAACTGCATTGCAAAACACAAGAGAAGTGCCCATTTCAAAGGATGGTAGTGTATTAGGTTCACATATTGTTTCAGAAAGTGCGAATTAGGTCGGTTCACCTGTAAATACAAACTGAATAAACTTTTGTCCCCCACTCCTACCTGTCCCACGTGATTTCTCCCACTCTCACAAGATAGGCTCTAGAGGGCAGTGATACTAAGTATTCCGAGACTGGATAACTTCCCCCAACACCACCTTGCTTTGCACTGAGCACTTAAGAATCTCAGAGCTGGCATGAGAGAATTATCCATCTCTCTTCACTTCTGGTTATCCGAGTTAACATGTTGCCCAACCAAAGACTGCACACCTTATTCTTTTTCTTTTAATTTGGCCCTTGTAAACCACTATTTTGTCCCTGTTTCCTGCCACTGTGGGATGTCTTGTTCCAATAAGTTTGTGTGAGTCACTAACATGATCACTCTTGAGGATTTAGAAGTTCTCAGGAAGTTCAGCCTTTAAATGAGTGCTTGTGGTGGATGCACCCTGATTCTAGCCTGTATGCAAAGAAATATATATGTACAAATACTAAGGCATAGTTACATCAGCAGAGTATGTTCTGCAGCAGCGGAGGTATGTTTTGAAATGTTGATATAACATATTTAGTATAGGACGTTGGGTAGGGCAATGGTGCTTACCTGACCAAGCAGGTGGGTCACTGCTGCTTACAAGGAGGGAGAGGGACAACATGGTAGGGAGGTCAGCGCTGTGCAACACAATTGTTCTCTTCAGTATGATTGCACAATGCTAACATCTCTACCACCTTGCCCCTCCCACTTTCCCAGTAAGCAGCAATTAATTTGCTACCAGGACAGGAAAATGCTGCTGCCCCACCATCTGCTACTGCTACTGCTAAACCAAATATACACCTCATTGGACAGGGCTACTGTAGGGTTAAGTAACACAGCAGACCAGAACCTTTAGCAATGTGTGAAAAAAACAGCATAGCAGCCTACAAAACAATTGCTAGCTTAAGAATTAGGATATTTCAGGTGTGTCGCTATTTTCATCTGAGAAGTGTTGGAGGATATGAATTATGTATTAATTTAATAAATTTATGAATCAAAACAATACGAATTAATTGCCCTTACCTTGCCTGAAGGTGGGGCTCAGCAGATCTTGGCTTGCCTTGGTAGCCGGTCAATCTTTGTTCTCACCATGACCCTGATGCGTCTCCAAAGTAAGGAGACAGGGTTTTCTGACGCTGGCCTGAGCTCTACTCCCAGCACAACTGTAGTGGGCTGGGTGCTCATCACCATTACACTAACCTTTAGGTCAGGGGTGGGGAAGCTTGATAGCCTGAGGACGGCATTCCCTTCTGGAAAATCTTCCAGAGCACCTGTGCCAGTGGCAAAAGTGGGCAGAGCAATGAATGTGAATGTAACTTTTGTATAGCAGGATAACTTTCACACACACACACACACACACACACACACACCCCTCTGTCCTTCCATGGAAGCAGCCAACCAAAAACTATTGTGTGAAGTTGTGGAGCAGAGCCACATACCCTCCAACATTACTTTAATGAAAATCAGCAAGAGTGTCTCTTGGCGCTGCAGCGCAAATCAGCTTGCGTGGAGGAACAGCTCTTTTGCTCCATTAATGTAAGAGCTGGCATTTACCAGATACTAACTTTGTGTCCTGTATGTTTAATGCACCATCTTGTATGCATCTCCTAGTTGGCAAAAGTAGAACTTATATTGATATCCTTGGTTGGGTGGTGTGCATATGCTGCAATGAATTCCATGCTCATCGTGCATGCTTAGTTTCTGCAGAGAACTATCAATACTTACCAGAAAGAACTACTGCCACATTGAAAACTGGGAGTCTCTTATGTACTTGTAATTCCCCTGTGTTGACAGAATGGTTCACATTCTGAGATCCCCCTCCCCTGTGCAAGTATGTGCCTACTTTGCAAAGCCAGCTGGGCAGTTTCCTGTTTGGAAAGGAAGTAACAATGGGATGCAAACCTGGCATTTTTGGTCAATGTGTGCACTTTTACATACATGTACACAGGAACATAGGGAGCTGGCCAATACTGAATCATAATGTATAGCTCAGTATTGTCTACACTAACTGGAAGTGACTCTCCAATGCTTCCTCTTACAGAGCTAAAATTTTCCAGAGTGGCTTAACAATAAATCTCTCTCCCCAGGGAACTCTTGGATCTGTAGCTCTCTGCAGGGAATAGGGGTCTCCTAACAACTCTCAGCACCCTTAGCAAACTACAGCTCCCAGGAGTTTGGGGGGAAAACCATAACTGTTGAAAGTGGTATCATAGTGCAGATGGGGCCAAGCAATAGATTCAGTTGATAGCTTCCATATAACTATAGAATGGCATAGAAAGCACTTGCGGCATCTACTTAGGGACAAGAGAGACGTTTGATTACAACATAAAGAGAACTCACCAAACACTTTCTGAAAAGATTCTCTAACCACAAGAATGCCAAAAATAAATAAATAGTGAAAATAACATACAAAAAGGCATCCTATGGAAGGGGGAATTGTGCCTGCTAATTGTTTTTGCCAGGCATTATTGTGTACAAAAATACATATAAACAGAGAAATGTGCATGGAATTGCAAAATGAAAATGCACAATAATATGCATGCAAGTGGTTCTAGGGTTTGCGGGTGGGGGTGTAAGGCCGAGCATTTAAGAATAGGATGACCTGAACTTAAGGTTGGGGAAATGAAACATGAAGAGAAACCAAAAGGGACAGATTTATCCAGCTCAGCATCTCTTACTTGGTTTAGCAAACATAACTGTGCTGCCTATATCCAAATACATATCAGGCATGCAAAAGCTTGGAAATGCATGCCTGGAGCTGCAGAAGACAGCCCTCCATGGCATTCCAGTTGTTTTCACACTTTTTTGCTTTGGACAAGACATTTGCTTCTTGCCAATTTACTGAGGAAGTTTATCCCCTTGTTAAGCTGCCTCTGTAAGAGTTGGCATGGGCAGCAGTCACAAAATGAATGGCCCAGCGTAACACAAAATCACTGGCAGAGGAAGAGGCATGCGGGGGGAGTGCACTGCCCCTTGCAGCGCAATCCCGGTGGGGTGCCATCACAGCTACTCCCATGCCCATGCTGGGCGCCACGCCCCCCAGGATGCATGCCATGCCCCTACGGGCAGCGCGACATGTCCCCGAGACGCGCACCAGCCCCACCCCCGCCTGTTCTCCGCCCCCCAGTGCCAGAGGATGAAGCTCTGCCACTGCACAAAATGACTGCCATGTCTAAAAGAGCAGTAAATGAGACAGAAGCACAAACTGCTGTGGTATCTCCACCACCACCACCACCATCAACAGTGGTGAAGAAACACTTCATCAGCCACTGCTTACAGGGAGACGCTCTTTGCCCCTCTCCTCACATCAGAACAGAGACAATGGTGGGTGTCCAGTCCTGGGATTATCGAATGAAATTTGGTCATGTTTTATCAGGGGGGTTCAAGCAGGAAGAACAAGCAGTCACATGTGCTCTGTGGATTTTTAAGGGGATATTTAGTAAGACCTTTCAAAGGCATCATAGGCTGTACTGGGAGGCAAACTGGCACCCTTGAGTGCATGTTGTCTACCCCATCCTAGGTTACGAAGCTGGCCTTGTGACACTGGCCAGCACATCAGTGAGCCAAGGTGCACATGATACAGAATGGCCAGTCAGAGTTCACCCATCACTTGCTTGAGAGGGAGAGGGAGATTTGTGGTGGCAGCCAGAAACCTGCCTGAAGATGGAACATGGCAGATGGGCTTCAAATAGGACATCTCCCTTCTTGTGCTTTAGCAATCCTAGGATTAGGGGAGAGGGAGCTTCCAGGTGCCAAGTTCCCTCTGCTGAAACTCTTCTACTCAACTGCAGAAGGTACAGGGGCCCAGCCCTCTCTTGCATCCTGTCTCAGATGCTTGTATTTTGCAGGCTGTATTGACGAGTAAATGTATAAGTCACTGCCACTAAGTAAATAGCGGTCTGAATCCCCTTTGAAATGGTCTCAAGTGGCTTTTTCCATCACCCACCTATTAAAATATTAAACAAGTGCAGTGTATGCTGTGAAGAGCAAATCAATCTGCTGTCCCAAGATACATAAGAACTGACCCCAATAATCCATCCACTCAAGTCCTGTGCTCCTCTGTAGCTACTTTCCCTGGGCTTATCCTGTAATCCTTAAAATATGTTTTCAAATGCTATTCACTTCTCCTGTTGCTAGAATTGTTGGAAGTTTCCCCCTCCATTCCCTGTTTCCTGTCTGCTATGCATTCATTTTATCCCAACACAAAACTATGAAATTAATTTTAATTTATTACACAGCACAGAACTCTTAACCTTTGTAGTCAAACTCCCAAGGCACACTAGGTTGCATAATATATTTTTCTATGGAGAGTCAAAGAGATCATTATGCCATTATTACCCCTATATCACAAGGGAGAAATGAGATTTTCAAAAATTTCACTGTTGTGGTTTTTTTTTAAGAATCCTACTCCCCAAAATGTATTTACACTGGTTTATGTTCTTGTAAATGGGAAAATGTGCAGCTTATAATGACTGGGAGAGATGAGGAACTCTCTATGAAAAGAGCTGTACTGTATATGGTTAAATGAAACTGTGTTTTTCATTCATTTTCATTTCCGCACTGTTTAAGCTCTGGTTCATTCACAAGGAACACGGAGCACTATATTGAGCATGAAAATAGACGCAAGGACTTCTGCTTTGTTAATCAATTATTTTATTCTATTTTGCAATGATCAGAATGTGAGCATCCTGTATTTCAGGACCCGTGGCCATGATCCATTAAGTTGACCTTCAATCGCAAAGTATATTTTGCCAATGTTTGGTAGAGTTGGGGGAGAAATTCTGCTCAGTTTCCATTTAAAGGTGGCTCTATCAAATTCACACTTTTTGAAACGGGATGAGAACCGAAACACAGCCATCCTTCAAAATTTGCATTATATGATGTTTGTGATGCAGTCTGCCAACCAATAAATGTTTATGAAAAAGAAATGCATTTATTGGAGAAAGGGGGCACAAAATGGAATGTTTTCATGAAAAAAATATACAAAAATTGCCCGTGAAAAATGTGCACATTGGTCAAAACTGCAGATAAACGTGTGTATATTAGGAGCAATTCAGACTAAAATGCTGATGGGTTTTCATGACGATTCTTCTTTTTTAATCACAAATTGCTCTAGAAATGTGAAGAGCTGAATTTATGATGGGAAAATGAGAAATGGAAAGAACTGAAATTGCCTGATCCATCCATTTCCTACTGTACAGTGATCTCTTTGAATATAGTTTTCCTTTACCATTTTCACTAAGTATTATGATTGTCTTCTGTATCTCTGTATCTCTGTACCTTAGATCTAGATAACATCAGAGACTTCGAAGTTGTGTATTGCATAATTCAACAATGTACAGTGGTACCTCTGGTTATGAACTTAATTCGTTCTGGAGGTCCGTTCTTATCCTAAAACCATTCTTAACCTGAAGCACCACTTTAGCTAATGGGGCCTCCTGCTGCTGCCGCGCCAGAGGCACATTATTTCTGCTCTCATCCTGGGGCACAGTTCTTAACCCGAGGTAATATTTCCGGGTTAGCAAAGTCTGTAACCCAAGGCGTTTGTAACCCGAGGTACCACTGTATACATAACTTGGAATCTTGGCATGACACTTCCCCTTTTGCTTTTGAGGGTGGGGAGGACTGGGTGGAGAGGACTTTTCTTCCTCTCAAAATGGCTCCATGATATTCACTTGGCAAGGACTCTCTTAACCAAATGGAAGGTTATGGGCATGACTTACCAGCCATTTAAACTAAAATATGATTACATCTCCCCCCCACCCACCCAATTGGTAGCGACATAGCACAGAGATTTTGCATACTCTTGGATCCTGCAAGAGAATCTCGGGTTAAAAGGCTTGCATAGCAACTAGTGAGGAAAAGACACTACAACACAGGTCACATTTACCCATGGGCAATCTCCAGAAACCACATTCTAGCAGTGGGCAAGGCTAGAGGCAAACGTTGGCAAAGAACCACATGGCAATTCTACCTTTGTACAATAGCCAAGTTTCTACACTCACTAACACACCTTTCCCTTTCCAGGATTATCAATCCAATGCCATAGTCAAGCCAGGCAAAAACACTTGAGAAGGGTGCCAAACAGAAATGGTGAGGGTTGTAGCCTGGGCAAAGTCCTGAGAGCCAGCTAGAGAGGCTTAGCCTCCCAGCCTGAGGTCTCATGTGCCCTGCTGGGCCTGTGCAGAGTGGGCTGGGAGACAGCTGGGTACACTTGCTCCAGGCCTCAGAGGGGTTAACCAACTGGGGGACCCCACCAGGGACTGGCCACTTCTCTTTTTCTTTTTTTAAGTTCGTAGTTTCATTCTAACAAGATTCCTGCCCTGGGCCTTAGACAAGCTCTGCAGGAGGCAAATACTTTGACCTGGTGTGAAGCAGTTTCATATGCATTTGAGAACCTATGGGTGATATCCAACTAAGTCATACTCAGAGTAGACACGCTGTAATCAATGCACCTACTGTAACACTGAATGTCACCCATTGTTTTCCAGCATGGGAAATGGCAGAACACCTGTTTTCAACGTTGATTTATACAGCTGTATATTCAATTCCTTGTCATACTGATTTTTTTTTTTTCATTTTCATTTGCTTTAAGCTTACCATAGGTAATCCTGTTAATTATCCTCATAATATTTCCAGGTTCCTTTGGGTGTGAGACAGATAGATATTTTATTATTCATAGAAGGTGGATTCTAAAATTCACCAAAAATGGAAGTGTGCAGAAATACACTGTAAACAAAAAATCCCTCACAAGAGGGATTGGGATTTCAGTGTTCTTCAGCTGTCCTGGGAGAGTTGCACTGTCACCCACTTCGCAGAATTCATTTAATGGACAATTGTCTCTACTAACTCCTCAGAAATGTTAGCTCCCATAGATTTTCAAACATGGCATTGCCAGAGCCAATCACTAAAATGAATGGTGAGAATACAGGGCTTTTGAATATTTTATAAGTGATGGAGAAAATTGCACAATACTTTACAGAGGAAACATGAAAAGAGATGGGAGAGTGCAGTAATTCATTGTGTTCCTACAAACAAGTGAGGAATGTTGATTCTGTTTTCCTTGCTGTTGAGGAACACTTAACCTTCCTTCCCTTTCTTCATTAAGCGTTGGGCTGAAGTACCAATTTGAGTCCAATGTTTAGACGACAGTGAAAAATGCCAGGTTTCTCATGCACACATAATTACAAGAAAGGAGCATTTAATATTCACAAAGACGGTGATGTAACATTCATTCAACCTGCTTGAAGACAATTAAAGCAGAGTTTAATGGGATCACTTTGAAGGGAAAACTCAAAATATTTGAAGCCAATCAGAAGTTCCCTCTTTCTCTCTCTCTCTTTCTCTCCCCTCAAGCCATTTATGATTTAAATTGTAAAGTGGGAAACCTGCCAATAAAAGCAGATAACAAGCTGCCAGCATTTTATTGCATTGCAATATAGCCGAGCTGGAATATAAATAAGTGTTTTACAAAGGTAGTGGGATCAGAGATAATCAGATTAGGAAATTTAGGTGGTGAAAGGTTACCACAATTTAAAATAGAGCCTAGTGCTTGCACCAATATTTAGCATATAAAGATTTATGTGACTTAGAAATAAAAATATGGGGAAATATGCTTTTGCATCCAGTTGCAAGTGAGTAGGCCAGCTAATAAAACAAGGGCGTTTTTATCAAGTGGTTTGGGCAAGTCATGCTCTCTTAGCTTAATAACCACCTCAGAGGGGCTCTCTGAGGCTAAACCGTGTGAATTCTATGGAGGAAGGAATGAACTACAGCCAAGGATGTCTCCAAGTTCAATGACACTCTGTGAAAAGTACTCTCTGACAGCTGCTTTGGATAAGCTTTGGGTAGGTAGCACAGCTCAGTGGTACAGCATGCCCTTTTGCATGCAGGTGATCCCCAGGTCAGTTCCACGAATTTCCAGGTAAGTCTGGGAGAGAACCCAGTCTGAAACCCTGGAGAACTGCCACCAGTCAATGGAATTGGTGTAAGGCATGTTTCCCTTGGATATACCTGGCGGCAGCAGTTCACCAAGGTTGACTAGAAGGTGCTGTTTTAATTTATCACTATGACCTGGACTGTCCAGTGTGTGTGTGTGTGTTTTTTTAAAGTAAATTGTGGTTCACAGACCCAGCCACCTGGAGAGCAGGGAATCATCAGGGCTTGTGAGTTCTCCTATACCCCCGGCAGCCAGTAGTGTTACCGGGGAAGAATTTGGGGGTAGAAGTCATAAGCCCCCTCAGAAGAAGAAGCAATGCTCTGTCTCCAGGCTTGAAGGTACCATGCATCCAAATACCAGTTGCTGGAAACCACAGAAGGGAAAAGCTACTGACTCACATGTGTGCATGAAAGGGTTAAACTGAGCTCTGAGCCCAAGTTACCATGGATGGGACAAAGCAGGCGCTCAGCAACCTTTGATTCTCTCCTCCCCCACTCTGTTGTGCTTTCTCCAAGAAGCTGAAGCCAAACACGGCTCCCAGCTCATGTAGAAAAGCAAGTGAATGAATCTCTCTAAAATGAGATTTCTACTGCCTGGATCTTTGCAAAAACACAAAGACTGCATGATTCTTTTGTAAGGAAACCCAAGTTATTTCTTGTTATGTCGATTGGAACCTTTTCCTTCTTTATTTTACTGCCAATGGATGGAGATTTGTTTGCTGTAACTTCTGAAATTCTGTGAGTAAAATCTTCACTTATTTGAACAGCTAAGTGTCTGTAATTTACTCTAGCCTAAGTATTTTCATGGGGAACATTTCTTTAAAGGTGGATGGTGGCAGATGTAAATCTAACCAAGTTTTAGTATGCTTGGAGCAATTGCCACTGTGTTAACTCTGCTATGAAAGAGTAAGAATATCTTTTCCAAATCACTCTCTCTAACATCAGGTTTGGGGTCCAGGCAGTATGTAGATTGTTGAGAGAAATGGTTTGCCTTTTGAGTTTTGAGTTTTGTTTTGAGACTTCTTTTTGCTCTTTTGTTCTTGCTAAGGAGGTTAGAGACCCATCCCCCCCTTTCTTTTTTCTTTTCCCCATCTACCAGCTTTGTGTCCCAATTTAGGCTAATCTCGTCTCTATACACTTTTTTAATATATTTTTTCAGCATTGTTTTTTGTTTTTTTCAGTTTTGGTTGGATTTTTTTGTGCATTTTGGGGTAACTTGTATTTTTAACAAAGCATCCCAGAATCCAATGAGTAGGCATAGCTTCACCCCTGCAAAGCTTACTAACTCCACATATGCCCAATGGAAAATGAGATTGGAGATCCTGTTAAAGGGGCATTAAAATGCATTAAGAATTCCCAGACCCACATATGATGAGGAAGCATGCAAATATGTTAGGGAAAGTTATTTTGCCATGAGGATCATTGCACAAAGCTTAGGGCAGGTTTTCCCAAACTTGGGTCTCCTTCTGCTTATGGACTACAAATCCCACCATCCCTGGCCACTGGTCTTGCTAGCTAGGGATGATGGGAGTTGTAGTCCAAAAACAGGTGGACACCCAAGCTTTGGAAACCCTGGCTTAGAGAATCCATGCAGATCCATGTTGTTGTTGTGGCTGCTGTTGCTATTATTAATTAATTATCTATACCCCACCTTTTTCCCTGTTGGGACTAAACAATGTGAATCTGCAGATGAGGCTTTAAGGAAACTGGAATTTGCATTTGGCATTTTTAGGAAGCGGTTTCAGCCCAGATAGGTGAAGGAACTTCTTGGGCCAGGACTAAATTCCAAAACAGACTGTGGCAGTCTTTAACAGTCTAGAAGCCACAAATTGGAACATTGTGATTGCTAAGGGTGAATGCAATGTAGATCCAAGGCAAGAGATCCAGCACATTAAGATGCAGAGTAAAGATGCAGATCCAAGAGGCAATAATGTGGTTGATGTTTTACATGTTCCAAGTCTGATCTGCAATAGGCTAAATGTTTCTGCATTGAACAAGAAAGGGTTTGCAGTGCACTTTGAGAAGGGCAAATGCCAAGTTGAAGATGATGCTTTATATGCTGAAACAAACTTAACTACAGTGGTACCTCGGGTTAAGTACTTAATTTGTTCCAGAGGTCCGTTCTTAACCTGAAACTGTTCTTAACCTGAAGCAACACTTTAGCTAATGGGGCCTCCTGCTGCCGCCGCGCCACCAGAGCACAATTTCTGTTCTCATCCTGAAGCAAAATTCTTAACCCGAGGTACTATTTCTGGGTTAGCGGAGTCTGTAACCTGAAGCATATGTAACCCGAGGTACCACTGTAATGGCATCTATGAAGCAAATCGCTTGACAAGAGGTAGCAGGTGTTTCTCATACCCAGCAGAAGGATGAAGCCACCCTGGAGCTCTGGCATAGCATGGAGTAGGAATGCTGTAAATGAACTGCATCCAAGAGTATTAAAAGAACTGGCAGATGTGATCTCAGAACCACTGGCAGTCATCTTTGAGAATTCCTGGAGAACAGGCGAAGTCCCAGCAGACTGGAGGAGGGCAAATGTTGTCCCTATTTTCAAAAAGGGGGAAAGAGAAGACCCAAATAATTACTGCCCAGTCAGTCTGACATCAATACCAGGGAGGATTCTGGAGCAGATCATTAAGCAAACAGTCTGTGAGCACCTAGAAAGGAATGCTGTGATCACCAATAGGCAGCATGGATTTCTGAAAAATAAGTCATGTCAGACTAACCTGATCTCGTTTTTTGACAGAATTACAAGCCTGGCAGATGAAGGGAATGCAGTGGATGTAGCCTACCTTGATTTCAGCAAGGCATTTGACAAGGTGCCCCATGATATTCTTGTAAAGAAGCTGGTAAAATGCGGTCTTGACTATGCTACCACTCAGTGGATTTGTAACTGGCTGACTGACCGAACCCAAAGGGTGCTCATCAATGGTTCCTCTTCATCCTGGAGAAGAGTGGCTAGTGGGGTGCCACAGGGTTCTGTCTTGGGCCCGGTCTTATTCAACATCTTTATCAACGACTTGGGTGATGGACTCAAGGGCATCCTGATCAAATTTGCAGATGACATCAAACTGGGAGGGGTGGCTAACACCTCAGAGGACAGGATCACACTTCAAAACGACCTTGACAGATTAGAGAACTGGGCAAAAACAAACAAGATGAATTTTAACAGGGAGAAATGTAAAGTATTGCACTTGGGCAAAAAAAATGAGAGGCACAAATACAAGATGGGTGACACCTGGCTTGAGAGCAGTACATGTGAAAAGGATCTAGGAGTCTTGGTTGACCACAAACTTGACATGAGCCAACAGTGTGACGCGGCAGCTAAAAAAGCCAATGCAATTCTGGGCTGCATCAATAGGAGTATAGCATCTAGATCAAGGGAAGTAATAGTGCCACTGTATTCTGCTCTGGTCAGACCTCACCTGGAGTACTGTGTCCAGTTCTGGGCACCACAGTTCAAGAAGGACACTGACAAACTGGAACGTGTCCAGAGGAGGGCAACCAAAATGGTCAAAGGCCTGGAAATGATGCCTTATGAGGAACGGCTAAGAGAGCTGGGCATGTTTAGCCTGGAGAAGAGGAGGTTAAGGGGTGATATGATAGCCATGTTCAAATATATAAAAGGATGTCACATAGAGGAGGGAGAAAGGTTGTTTTCTGCTGCTCCAGAGAAGCGGACACAGAGCAATGGATCCAAACTACAAGAAAGAAGATTCCACCTCAACATTAGGAAGAACTTCCTGACAGTAAGAGCTGTTCGACAGTGGAATTTGCTGCCAATGAGTGTGGTGGAGTCTCCTTCTTTGGAGGTCTTTAAGCAGAGGCTTGACAACCATATGTCAGGAGTGCTCTGATGGTGTTTCCTGCTTGGCAGGGGGTTGGACTCGATGGCTCTTGTGGTCTCTTCCAACTCTATGATTCTATGATTCTATGATTCTAAAGGAACTCCAGAGCAACTGGCAAAAGGTCTTCAGGTAACACCTGGCTCATATGACACAGCTAATTGTGAAAATTACATTTTACAGAAAAATTGCAAGCCAAGCTTTTACCCATGCACTGATAAGAGAAGCACCCGTGTGCTTGCGATGAAATATAGTGAAGTGTGTGGCCCATTCCATGTCCTTTCACTGGGAGGAATTAAGTATGTTCTAATCTTTCTGCATGATCATTCAAGGTATCGCACAGCCTACATCCTAAAAGGGAAACTTTTGACAAGCTCAGAGACTGTTGCAAAGGTGAGCAACAAGTTTGAGAAGAAACTGAATGCCCTTCCGATGCTTCTAATGAAATGCAACAGTATCTGAATCAGCAAGGGGTCACACACATAAGGACTGTTGCTCATCAACCCTAACAGAACTCGATAGCTAAGAGGAAGTGTGGGTCTCTCATAGAAATGACTGGCTGCATGCTAAGACACATGTGGTGTGATGTAAAAGTATATCTGCAGAACAGACAGCCAATCAATGAATGAACACACACACACACACACACACACACACATACCATATTAACTGTGGCCTATGCATATTTGGTAGCATTTCCTATGCTTCTATACCTCACCAAAACAGACACAAGCTTGATCCCAGAGCAGAAAGGACTATAATGACTGGGTATGAAAAAGGCAATAAAGGCTTCAAGGACTTAAATACAGGCAAGGTCAGCATAAGACATGTACATAGAGTTTCAAAGAACTAAACAAAGCTGGCGGAGCTGGAACTATCATAGACTGTCCCAGTAATCCAGAGGAAGAATATCAGATGCAAATAGACTTGTCCAAGACCCGTTCCAAGAGAATGCAACTTAAACACAAAGACATTAAGACTGCATTTCTCAAAGGAGATACAGCCAAAAGATTTTACCAAACCAAATCAAGCCTATCTAGGATACAAACTGCAAAAGGGACCATAAAGACTGAAACAAGCTGCTAGAGCTTGGAATGACAAATTGAGTGGCATGATCGAGCAGCTACGTTACACACAAAGCAATGGAGACAAATGCCTATACAGTAGAAAGAAAAATGGACATCTTTGCTACATTCTGTGTTACATTGACAACCTGATTTGTGCATGTGCTTGAAAAGATTACAAAGAACTTGTGAACTATTTAAATAAACAAGTGGAAATCAAATAGTTAGGAAATGTGAATTTCTACTTTGAGGTTCACACAGAAAAAAAGTGAGATAGATCTTCTCTTCTGAACCGGAGACAGAAGATCATAGATCTACCAAACACCCTTGGACTGAAAGACACTAAACCAGTACATACACCCATGACCACGGACTTTGTAAAGAGGAAGGATGAATCCACATTGTTGCCAGACAACACTGAGTACAGATCAGCCCTAGGGAAGCTCCTGTACTTAATTACAACTGTAGACCAAGCATTGAAGACACAGTGGGAATCTTATGCCGAAAGACAGGTTCTCTCAGTGAAAGAGATTGGACAGCCAGCACACTGACCAAACCTCTACCTAGAGACAGCTTTGAGAACCTGCAGGTCAAAGATTTTAAAGATTTTCTTCATTTCTTCAAAAACCAAATCCCTGCTTGGATTTGTTTCAATTAACTTCTGCAAATTGATATATGATTAGAAAAAAGATAATTAAAAAGATAATTAAAAAGAATTACAAAGAGAGATAATAAGTAGACAAATGGAAACAGATTACTAAAGTTGATATAAGACCCCCCATAGAGGACGAAGGAAGTCAACAAAGAAAATGGATATGAAATTTGGTTACATATATCGCTTATTTTTAAGATATGTGTTTATTTTAATCATTATTTTCTTTTTCTTCTTTTTTCTTTTTGTTAATATTGTTAAAATTGGGGGTTTTCTGTTTTGTGTATTAACATATTTTTATTATGATTTTTTCACTTTTTATGTTTAATTGTTATGTTTGTATGTCAAGTTTATCTGTCAGGATATAAATAAAAAAATTAAAGACAGAAAAAAGAAGAAAAGAGGTCAAGATGGGATTTGGGAGTTCTTAACATGTTATATTTTGTATATCTATGCATGTGCTCATCAGAGAAGGGCAATTATTGTAATATACAGTTATTGGCTTACACTTGTGTGCATGAAATGGTTAACCTGAGCCCTGAGCTCAAGTGACCATGGGTGCGACATAGCAGGCTCCCAGCAGCCTTTGATTCCCCCCCCCCCTCCTGCTTCCTTGAAGCTGCAGCCAAGCATGGCTCCCAGCTCATGTAGAAAACCAAGTGCATGAATCTCTCTTAAAGGAGATTTTTACAGCCTGTTTCTTTGCTAACACAAAAACTGCATGATTCTTCTGTAAGGAAACTAAGTCATTTGGAACATTTTCTTCTTTGCTTTACTGCCAGCCAATGGAGACATGTTTGCTGTAACTTCTGAAACTCTGTGAGTAAAGCATACACTTATTTGCAAAGTCAAGTGTCTGATTTATTCTAGCCTAAGTATTTTCATGGGGAACAATTGCTTAAAGGTGAATGAGGGCAGATGTACATCTAACAAAGTTTTAATGTGCTTGGAGCAATATCCATTCAGCTAACTGTGCTACAAGAGAGTAAGAATCTCTCTTCCAAACCTCTCTCTCCAACAAAGTGTTCTTGGAGTTTTGTATGCAGGCTTTCCATAGGCATTTTGTTGGCTACTGTAAGAGTAGGATGCGGGACTAGATGGGCCATTAGCCTGATCCAGCAGGTTGCTATTCTGTTCTAAAGCAGGAGGGTCCCTAGATACAGCAGGCAGCGACCTTCCCAATAGGTAGAGTGAGGTCTGCCTCAAGCAGCAGATCCAGGAGAATGGCAAGACGTTGGATCACAGAGCTGGGAGTGGCCTGCCCTGTGCTATGCCTGGCTCTCAGGTACAGTAGAAGATGCTGCCCAGTGTTGAAGGTCCATCAGCCAGTTCAGTTTGCTTCTGTACATGGAATGCGAGGCAGTGCCATCTTTTCCTTTGAGGCAGCGCAGAGTCTTCGGCTGCCTGTCTCAGGAGGTCTGGGTTACAACATCTTTGTTTAAGTGAAGTAATGCACATCACCATCTAAAGATGGCCAAGGGTCTAAAATTTATCCAGGGTCTAAAATTACCTGCAATGCTCCCTCATCTCTCTCAAGGCCATCGATGGGGAACATTCAAGCTGCCAGATGTTGAACTCCTGCTCCCATCAGCACCGGCCTGCATGGCCAATGGTCAGGTATGATTGGAGAGATATATGTGATTCTTCCTTTCCATCTACTGGCATCCTTCTTATATTAACCCATTCATCCATTTCTCACTTATTTGCTGGGCTGTCTGTGGTTATTTTGGAAAAGCTTTTTAGCTCAATATCATGGCCTGTAACTGTTGCTATCTCTGTGGGCCTTCCTCAGGAGTCTTCCCCAGGCCCAGTCCTTTATAGACTTGTAGCTGTGATAGAGAGGCCCTGAGGTAGTGCCATTTTTCTTTTGTCCCAAAACTGCCGCTGGTCAAGCAGGTTTGGTGTATTTTTGAAAGAGCACCAAATACCCCGCCCACACACACAACTGCAAAACCTGCTTTCCAGATGTGAAGGTGTGATGCCTACAGCACCATGAACTCTCTCTTTCAAACTGCCTTCAGGGAAAGGGGAACAGACAGTTCATATAAAGTATTGTGGCATTGTCACGAATTAAAGGTAAAGGTAAAGGGACCCCTGACCATTAGGTCCAGTCATGACCAACTCTGGGGTTGCAGCGCTCATCTCGCTTTATTGGCCGAGGGCATACAGCTTCTGGGTCATGTGGCCAGCATGACTAAGCTGCTTCTGGCGAACCAGAGCGGCGCACGGAAATGCCGTTTACCTTCCCGCCAGAGCGGTACCTATTTATCTACTTGCACTTTGACGTGCTTTCAAACTGCTAGGTTGGCAGGAGCAGGGACCAAGCAACAGGAGCTCACCCCGTCACAGGGATTCGAACCGCCAACCTTCTGATCGGCAAGTCCTAGGCTCTGTGGTTTAACCCACACTGCCACCCACGTCCTGTCACGAATTACTTCAATATTATTTAATGTTTAACTGCTACCCTTGACAGCCAACATATTCTGCCATTCTTTGGAAGTCTGGTGTGCTAACGTGGCAGGAGATTTTCCAAGACACAAAGCAGCAGCTGTTGTTGTTTTTTATTTTCCTTCAATTCAGGGCATTGTCACATTGTTAAGCAAAAGACTGAGGTCTTCAAAGTTGCATCAAGGACTGAGTTGCCTGTTGTTATTTTGCACATCCAGATGGCTGCGAAACACCTTCAGCCACAAACTATTGGACAGGGAAAGTGGAGAAAATAGAATATTGTTACAACAGCGTCTCCTGACACACAACGCTGGCACAGACCAGAGTCATATGGTACAACTGGGTGTGGGAACGTTACCAAAAATCTGCAAGAATCAGCAATATAAGCTGCAAAAGACATAACTGTTGCAAACGCCTGCTCAAATAACCTTTGGGCTCACTCGTCATTTCCCTACTGGGCAGTCAAAACGATGTATTTCAGAAAGAATATATGCTCTCTGTCCCTTCCCACCTCCAGAGAGCAAAGAAAAGTCTATAGATCAGATCCAGAGATCTTGCTGAACCCAGCAAAGTCAGTTTCCTTTTCCAAATGGGCAGGTGAGTTACAGGCACTGAAGGGAGCCTAGGACTTGCCTTTTTTGGAGGAATGAGGTTACAAGCATAGGCCAAGTGGCCACTGGAGTCATTATAGCACAGCAGAGAGAGAAAACTTGTGATTTTGGGAGGCAGGTTCTAGGTACAGTATATATGTGGAATCATAAAATCAGCTGGACTATTTCAGACCACATATCAGCCATCAAAACTTGGGAGGGTTTATTGAGAGGGCAACTGTGCCCATGTACATGGGATTCTTCCAGGCAACCCATTTATTAATCATTTGTCCTGATTTGCTTGCACAAAACTTGCATGGAAGTTTGATTATATTCCACCTTTATCAGAATCAAAGGAACCTTCCCAAAGATCTTTAGGTGAGTTGGAGGACTGTTTGCTGGTCTTTGGGAGGAACACGCAAGAGCTCCAGTAAGTGAAGCTCTTTCCATGGCAGGTTTTCCCCACTCTCCATTTATTTATTTTCCAACCCCCACCCCCAATGCAAAGCTGTAAAGTGAGAATAAGTTGTGGCCCCACCATACAGGTCATTTGCAATTTGTGTGCATTCAGCTTTATGCATTTTACTGAAAAAATAGAAAACAATAAAAAGGGGTCAGTGTCCAGCAGGGCAGATAACATGGACAATCTCATCTACCATTGCACTTACATTGGGAGAGCATATGGAGGTGTTATGACTGTACAAGATTTTGACATTATGTACCATACTTTCCCCAGAATGCAAGCCCTGTATAAGTTGAGAATCAACTGCACTTACAACAGATATTTTAATCGGTGCCATAACATGGCAGAGCATGCATTCAGATGTTTAAAGAGCCACAGGTGACACTTGGCCTGCTGTTTGCCCACATGTCATTCTGCATAATATGTGTGAGACTACGAAAGAGGCCTTGAATGGCAGGACTGGAAGTGCATGCTCTTTGGAGCTTGCCTTCTGTGGGGAGCCCTTCAGGATTTGTAAGCATCTGGGAGCATGCAGTGGAGAGGAGGTGTGTTCAGCTATCATGTGCCACCTGTGCAGGAGCAACATGCAGACCCTTTTGCTTGCTTTTGTAAAGAATAAAGTCTCCCCTTGTGTTCAATGAATGGTTGCTTCTGCTTTTGGGGGCTACAAAGAACAACCCAATTTAAATAGAAATCTCCTTGGTCTAAGGCTCTTCTGGGTTGTCGCATTGGTTCCTGCAACTTTCCAGCTGTTTCCTGACACCTCCCTTGTGCCCCAACAGTTCTGCATGTGCCTGCACCTTCTCATGTCCCTAGCCACCATTTTCTTTGTGTTTTCCAGTTGGTCACAATGGCTGGCATTGCTGTCCTGGCATTACTAGGTCATAAACAGTTTCCCCTTACCCTTCAGGGTTTTGCCTTTCACTGCACTTGTGGTAAGGCCAGGGTCTACAGGAAGGTGCCTACCTTCACACCTGTGCTGTGTTTGGATCACTTGCTACATTCAAAGGCTGAGGGAGGGATTCTGCCATCCTACAAGTGCTGTGAGTGGTGTATAGATAAACCCTTACTCTAGATAAGCCAAGCCCCCTAGTGCAGTTAAAAAATAATAGTGTGCCCACTAGTGGCACCCTGCCTTATGGTTCTACATTCAACCAACCCTTCCCCCCCACACACACTCCACACCCCCACCCCCAAAAAATTAAGCTTCCGCTTTCAAACCTCCAGGAAGAGTTCCAAGAATGGTTACTGTTGCTTTTGCTGTTTGGGGACTGGAAATAATAACCTGGATAGGTACTTTGTTTTTGCCTTCTTGCAACTGCTTTCAGCCAGCACTCTGAGCTCTGAGTCAGCTAACACCAGTTCTTTTGATTCAGAGCCCACAGATCAGCACGTCCAACAGGGAGATCGTGATCTACTGGTAGATCACTGACTCCCCCAAAGAAGCTCAACAACTTTGGCTCCCCTAAAAAAGCTCAACATTTTAGCCCTTCACCCCCCCCAAAAAACTGTGCTTTCCTTCTTCCATAAAAAAAGCTCAGTAAGTATAACCTAAACCCTTGAAAAACAGACCTTCCTCCTCCCTAACAAAAGCCTAACAACTTTGACCCGGATCCCTCAGAAACAGGCCTTCCTCCTGCCTAAAAAAAACTCTACAACTTTGACCTGAACCCCCCAAAAGGGGTAGATCACTGCCAGTTTTTAACTCTGTGAGTAGATCACAGTCTCTTGGGAGTTGGCCACCTAACCCTGCCATAGATGAAGTGGTGTGAAGCAGCCACTTCCTTGAGGATAAGCCCTAGTGGAGTTTGTTCTTTTCCACTCTGGGCCCTTGAGAGAAAGCCCTTGCAGAGCCTCACACCTCTTGCATCATGGGGTGGTAGCAGGGCATTTCACCTCAGGCACCAAAACACTTTGAGCTGTCTCCATTTAGATGTCAGCAGTACCTTATGCAGCTGTGCCCCACAGTTTTTACACCCACTGCAATTTTGCCTTCCATTGCATTTGTTGCCAGGCCAGAAGCACCTGCAGATCCAGCTTCTGGAACAGCAGTGTCGTTGGTCTTCTGCTTGGTTTGAGCCTTGCAAATAACAGAGATATCTTCAAAACAAACAAGCATAAAATCAGAAGAAACAATAAACTGCAAAGGCAGCAGACTTGTGCTTTTGTGCACATATCATATGATCAAAGTTTTCATATGAACACTAAACCAAAGGGGGAATCTTTAAATAAATATATAAAAATCCTTAGATCACATCAGCAACACTGAAAACTGGAAGCGCACTTTCCAGAAGCTGGAAAGACAACTGAAAAAAATTATCTTTGAGGGATAGACCATTTGTGGCATCCATCTGTCTCAAGAGACAATGGAAGAATGTGTCTTCAAAGCCAAAAGGAATCCCATTCTGGAGCTATTTTTGGAAGGGTTTAGGAAGTGGGGCAAATCTCTCTACAGGTTTTCCCTGGGACTCATAAAACCTGATTCAGCTGCTGGCATCCAGGCTTTAATCAGAGCAAACAGCAAAGGGGATGGGGGGGGACACATTTCACACCTGAAATAAGAAAAGATGTCGGGAAGTGTGGATGAGCCCTAAAATAAACAGCTAAGAAAATGGTAGGATTCCTCTGGCTACAAAGAGGAAATGAGTGATTAAAGGGCTGATCTCGATCATGCCAGTGGTTTGTAGGGAATGGGTTCAGGAAATGACTAATTAAAGGGCTAATATCAGTAAGGCCAGTGGCTGGGACAAACTGAAGTCATTTTAATCCTCTCCAAATGGGGAAAACCATCGAAGGCTGCAATTCCAAGCATTTTCAAGGGCCGAATGGGGCTTACTTTTGAGCAAACACACCCCAGATCTCCTGCCTGGCTTCTGTGGCCCCAGGGGTGGGGTGGGAGTTTCAGGAGCTGCCCAGGAGCCCAAACAACCAGGTCCCATGGTGGGAATTTCATGGGTGCTGGCAGAGTACTTGATACACCCAGGGTCCAAGTTACAGGTGTGGGAAGGGCCGAACTGATAGGTTTATCAAAAAATGCTGGAAAAAGGAAGAAGCACTTGCTAAACTCTCAACTTTACTCTTGTTTCTCTGCTTTAATAAATGTCACTGGAGGGCATAATGTCAGCTGGCACCTTTCTGGGTGTCTCTCCTCCCGAGATCAAACTCCCTGAATTGCAGACTGCCAGTGCTGCCTTCTCCACCCACTCTAGTATTCTATTAAGGAGCCTCCCTTTAGACTGATAGTTCCTAAGACGAATCTCCAAAGTCTTCCAGGTAACTTCAGTCCACAGTAAAGTCAGGAAATGCAGGGCAAGCAATGCAGAGCAGCAGAGCATCACCAGCCTAGACCACTCCTCCCGCCAAGTGCATCAATAGCACACGATCAGTCCACAGTGGGCAAACTGGCACTACAATTGCATTCATCTTGCCAATTTTAGGATATGTTTTGCTGAATCGAGCACACTGCAATTGTATTCATAGTCAGAAAAATTGCCACAGACTAGATCTTTGAAAAGATAGGAACACAGAAAGGAAATAATAGGCATGCAATAATTTAGCAGCAGCGTTGTCCGGATTCTTTGCAACAACTGAATGGATGGATGGATGAATGAATGATGTCAATTCCAAAGCAAATAGCTAAGTTGGCAATAGACCTAGTCAATCTCTGAGATGTTTTGTGATAGAAACGCCACATGGGTGAATCATCCATTGTCTTCGCAATGTGACATGATAAAGCTACCCTGACTCATTATGATCCAACAGAATGGGAATGCCATCCCCCCCCCCAATAGTTGGGTGTGAAGGAGGGATGAAGGGGATGGAGCAGCTCCCCTATGAAAAAAGGATACATCTTGGGCTTTTTTTTTTTTCTAGTTCAGAGTTAAGGCAAGGAATATGAGACGATATAGAGGTATATATAATCACACATAATGTGGAGAAAGAAAAGTTTTTATTCCCTGATAACACTAGAACTTGGAGACATTCCATGAAGTTGAATGCTGGAAAAATAGGACAGGCAACACATAGTTAAACTGTGGAAATGGCTCTGACAAGAGATAAAGATGGCCAACTTGGATGGCTTAAAAAAAAGAATTAGACAACTTCATGGAGGATAAGGCTAACAATGGCTCATGGTCACGAAGGCTACCTTCTACCTCCACTGTTGGGGGCAGTATGCCTCTGAATACCATTTGCAGAGAGTCCCAAGTAGGGTGAGTGCTGTTGTGCTCAGGTCCTCCTTACTGGCTTCCCATAGGTGTCTGGTTGGCCGGATGCTGTATTAGATGAACCTCTGGCTTGATCCTGCAGGCTCTTCTTGTGTGCAGACCTCCACCGCAGTCCTTTTCAGCTCTAAAATTCCTTATGATCCGACAACCTTTGTATCCAAATATATGCCTCTGGCGTTTCAGATTTGCATCAAATAACTCAAACTGCGCATTGATTCGCAGCTGGGCTGTGGTTTGTTTTTCTCCAGCAGGCCTCACTGCTGGCCTCTGTTCTGAAAGCAAAAGTGATTTGTAATGGATTGTAATAGAAAACATCAAGCTGAGACAACCAAGAAAGAGGTCAGAGAGGACTCAAACAACCATACCTCCCAGGGGCTTAGCAACAACTGGCAAAATTCATTTCATTAAGTCTATCCAGTGGGGACTTGGCTCAAGTCAGCCCTAATAGGATTTTTTAATTTTTTTTAAAAAAGAAAAATGTGCACAGGCCTTTTGCCTCCAAATCAGTGGTTTGTTCCATCCTGCCAAGCAGAACAATGGAATAAGTGCTCAAAGTAATTACAATCTAATGGTTTTGGGGGGAAAGGAGTTGTTGATCTCAGTTCAGTCCCTGGTGGAAAGGTGTCTGAATCCTTTCCACTTGCCTTGCCAATGAAAGAGTGGCTAGATCTGGCACATGAACTGGAGCATCATTGGCTATTTGTAGGTTGGAATGAGGGAGAATTATTAGGAATTATTAGGATGCCAGAGGAATCTCATTTGTTTGAGTTACTCATTCACTTACCTACTTATTTTTACATTTGTATCTCATCTTTCCTCCCAAAGGAGCAGAGGGTGGCAAACACCAAAATGTTTAAGCAATGCTGAAATCTGAAAACATATTTAAAACATTTAAAAATATTTTTTAAAAAAATAGTTAAAACCATTTAGAATATCTAAAAACATTTGAAAGCATCTAATCTTAATGTCCACAGTATATACTTTTTATTACTGTTATGGTTGGGTGGAACTTTCTTAATCTGGTTCATGTCCCTTGCCTGCACATGAGTAGTTCATTCAATCAAATGCTATACTGGCCTGAATATAAGCCTCACTTTTTTTTTTCCAAATTCTGACTGTGAAAAGTTAAAATGCAGCTTAAATTTGCGACCTTACAAAAATTGGCTTTTACGGTATCGCTGTTGAAACAGACATACAGTAAAATGGAACAGGTGTGAGTGCCTGCAGAATTTTAAGGGAGCGGCTTATATTCGGATATTGTCTTTTTTTTCTTTTCCCCCTTGAATTTTAAAGGTGTGGCTTATATTCGGGTGCGGCTTATATTCCGGCCAATACAGTACTTAAAATCTTAGTATACCAAGGGCATTGTACAGGGAAAGAGATGGCTTCACTCATAGCTATACAAGAGCAGCAACAAAACAGTAAATAGGAGCTGACCATACTCAGAAAGGTATGTAGACATGTAAACTGATCTCTGTGTCTGTGTTCTGATCTGGGCACAATTTCAGATGTTGTCTGGGGAGGTTAACTCCAAATTCTTGTGTGATTCTCCCCATCCCTAAATTAATTGTTATATCCTTCCCTCCCCAAAACTCTGGGAAGTGTAGGTTTCTGACAGGGCCAACCAAAAACATTTTGGAACTTGAGGCAAAACCTGAAAAAGTTTCTTCCCCACATTTCACATACAGATGCCAAGCAGATTGGTACTTGAAATTTACTTAAGTATTGGCAATGGGACTGGGACCTCCATTGCATAGGGGAGGAGCAGCCTAGCTTAGAGGATGCAGTGCAGATCATTTGGCCCCCACAGATCTGTCCTCTTATTCCTCCATTTATTTCTATACTGCTTTCTATATTTATTTCTAAGACACCCTCCTGCTCTGCAACCCTCAGCATCAACAGCAAACATTCCCAGCAAACAGTTGCCTCGCTCTGCCTAATGATAGAAATGGCACTGTTTGCTGGGAATTCTGTTAGAGATATCTAGACCACTTCACAAACCCCAGGATCATTGGAGAGCAGGAATTGCTGTTAAGCAGGTATTAAGGTTGTGTGGTGTAGATATGACCTTGAGAGTTATCCCTGCATCCCTGGTTGCCCTTGAGCTCAGTGGAGGCTAGTGAAAATCCATGAGAATTGGGGAAGTGGTGGTGGTGGTGGTGGTGAGGAGAGGGAATGATTGCTAAACAAGCCACTGAACTTTCTTCACAGCAGTGTAAAGGGAAAACCCACAGCTGCTTATATACTGTAAGTGAAACAGAATATCATCCGTCCAAGCAGGCATGCCATTGCAAAACAATAATCAGTCTCTGTAGGGTAAACCTCAAACCAACTCCCTAAAAAGTAAAAGGTAACTATTTCAGAGCTAACCCAAGTGGTGTTTCTGCACTGGCCTCCATTTTATCATTTTTTAAAAGTGGGAAGTGTCTCAGAAGTAACCACCACAGAATAAGAAGTAAGAGAAAGGAAATAGCTATTGTGTGAGAGAGTGAGAAAGTGGGGGAGGGGCAGTCATGCACATTTAGTAAATGGAATATCTTGACCCTTTCAAGATGGATTAAGGTAGAGGTATGGAATCTTTATCCTATAAAGTTTCCAAGGACCCACAAGAAAAGTCAATCAGTCTGTAGCTGATTGTGGGCAGAGGCAGATCCAGTGATGAGCAGTATGATCAGCAAGCCAAGTCGGTATGCAGAGGATTGAAGCTTTCCAACATCTGGAGGGCAGAATGTTGACTACCTATGGATAGCTATCAATGGCTATTAGCCAGGAAATGTAACTGGAACCTCAGTGTATACCTCTGAACTGCTAGGGAAGAACTGTAGGAGAGGTAGGAGAAACTTTAACCCTCTGGATGCTGTTGGACTACAACTCCCATCTGCCCTAGCCAGCATGGCCAATGGTCAGGAATGATGGGATTCAAAGTTCAATAACGTCTGGAGGACCACAGGGTCCTCACCCCTGCATAGGGTCTGCAACAAAACACAGGAAACAGAAATAAGCCTAATTATTGAGTAAAGTCATCTGAGATAATATATGTCATCTGAGATAATATATGCTTCTTCCAACAACTCTAAGCATGCTTGCTCAAAAATACTTCTGCTGAGCTCCATTGGCAGGTTTCCCCTTTAATATATGTTTTTTAAAAAATATTCTGCTTAGTAATGTGCTTCTTGCAAAGTTATCCTGCTTCAAGGAAGACAGAATTCAAATTAAACTGAAATGTCATTTAGATGGTCATGGGCAAATCCAAACAGGCCTAAAACCCATAGAAACATAGAATTGTAGAGTTGGAAGGGATGCAAAGGGTCATCTAGTCTAATGTCCTGCAATGCAGGAATCTCAACTAACATCTAAAATAAGAGAAAGAGATGGGAAAATCTGTCAATTTCCATTTCTCCCCATTTCTCATTTTCTTTTTTTTTTCTTTTTTAAATGATATTTATTAAAAGTTTAAAAATTACAGAAGAAAGAAGAAAAAAGAAATAACAATAAAGTAGAAAAAAAATAACAAAACATATAAAACATATAAAAACCATACAACAATACAGCAAAAAAAACAGACAAAAAAGAAACTAAAAAACACATCCAATATTCCATGTCTTTACCTTTCCTTAACTTGTTTCATCAACCTCCTCACACCTCCCTTTTTTTGTATTCTAGTTCAATTCACTATTTCAGCAAGTTCTTCCCATCTTTCTCAATTTTGATTCTATAGTTTTAACGGTCTAACCTTAATTTTTTTCAATTTAACCCAATATCAATCAACTTTTACTTAATTCTTTGTTGCATTTCTACTAAAACCATGTAACTTCATTCCCGCATCCTTCTAACACTCATTAATTTTACAATATTTCTGTAAGTATACTTTAAATTTTTTCCAATCTTCTTCCACCGACTCTTCTCCCTGGTCTCGAATTCTGCCGGTCATTTCCGCCAGTTCCATATAGTCCATCAACTTCATCTGCCATTCTTCCCTAGTAGGTAGATCTTGTGTCTTCCAATATTTCACAATGAGTATTCTTGCTGCTGTTGTAGCGTACATAAAGAAAGTTCTATCTTTCTTTGGCACCAATTGGCCGACCATGCCCAGGAGAAAGGCTTCTGGTTTCTTCAAGAAGGTATATTTATATACCTTTTCCATTTCGTTATAGATCATCTCCCAGAATGCCTTAATCTTTGGGCATGTCCACCAAAGGTGAAAGAATGTACCTTCAGTTTCATTACATTTCCAACATTTATGATCGGGCAAATGATAGATTTTTGCAAGCTTGACTGGTGTTATCTACCACCTATAAATCATTTTCATTAAATTCTCTTTTAAGGCATTGCATGCCGTAAACTTCATACCAGTGGTCCATAACTGTTCCCAGTCAGCCATCATAATATTATGTCCAACATCTTGTGCCCATTTAATCATAGCAGATTTCACCATTTCCTCTTGAGTATTCCATTTCAACAGCAAGTTATACATTCTGGACAAATTCTTAACTTTAGGGTCTAACAATTCTGTTTCCAACTTTGATTTTTCCATCTGGAAGCCAATTTTTTTATCCAAATTATACACCTCCATTATTTGATAATAATGGAGCCAATCTCGTACTCGGTTTTTTTAATTTTTCAAAACTCTGCAGTTTTAATCTGTCACCCTCTTGTTCCAAAATTTCCCAATACTTCGGCCATTTGGCCTCCATATTGAGTTTTTTCTGAGCCTTTGCTTCCATTGGTGACAACCATCTCCCAATTTCTCATTTTCTAATTGTAAGTTGAGTTCTCCACATTTCCACATCAGTTTGCAATCCTTTTTCTTAGGTCAACATGAAAATTAACTAGCATTTATGTGTATGTTTCTCCTAATAGGTACATTTTGGTATGCAATCTTGCCTAATATGTGCATGTTTATAAAGCAATTTCCCTAATATTATGTGTTTGTTGGCATTATTTTTACTTACGTACATATGAATTTCTATGCATGCTTAGAATTTTTGTGTACATTACTTGGCTGGAGACCTGCATTGCAAAATTCAGTGAAGTGCAAATGTCAAAGGATGGCTGTGTGTATTATTTTGGAAAGCACAAATCATGTAGATCCACCTTTAAACGTGACCTGCATCCAACTTCCCACCCATTCCTAATAGTAATAGGTAATGCTGCAAACAACCTCAGACTGATATTTGCTGTACTGGAGGGGAAGTCCTGTAGAGTCACCAGACATGCATTTCAATCATTAACTTGCTGAGGAGCAGCTCTTCCTGCCTTGTCTGGCCATTCAGGAACTGGTGAGAGAGGAAGTTGCTCATTTATCATCTCCTTTTGGATATCCTGTGTATCCTTACATCCAGGATCTAGCTGAAGAGAAATATGTTTGTTTTTGAAACAGCTTGCTCAACAATTATTACTGAATCAGTGATTGTGCTATTTCCTCACTCCAAGATATGTTCTAAGATGCAGGAAATTCTAGAATCACATGTGGTTTTGAAGTTCAGGTGGTGTACACCCTTTCAAAGCACATTTGAAACACATTCTTTTCCTCAAAGAATTTTGGACACTGTAGTTTACACTGCAGAGTCACAATCCCTAGCAACCTTTACCAAACTTTGTTGTTTAGTCGTTTAGTCATGTCCGATTCTTTGTGACCCCATGGACCAGAGTACACCAGGCACTCCTGTCTTCCACTGCCTCCCGCAGTTTGGTCAAACTCATGCTGGTAGCTTCGAGAACAATGTCCAACCATCTCGTCCTCTGTCATCCCCTTCTCCTTGTGCCCTCCATCTTTCCCAACATCAGGGTCTTTTCCAGGGAGTCTTCTCTTCTCATGAGGTGGCCAAAGTATTGGAGCCTCAGCTTCAGGATCTGTCCTTCCAGTGAGCACTCAGGGCTGATTTCCTTCAGAATGGAGAGGTTTGATCTTCTTGCAGTCCATGGGGCTCTCAAGAGTCTCCTCCAGCACCAGAATTCAGAAACATCAATTCTTTGGCAATCAGCCTTCTTTATGATCCAGCTCTCACTTCCATACATCACTACTGGGAAAACCATAGCTTTAACTATATGGACCTTTGTTGGCAAGGTTATGTCTCTGCTTTTTAAGATGCTGTCTAGGTTTGTCATTGCTTTTCTCCCAAGAAGCAGGCGTCTTTTAATTTCGTGACTGCTGTCACCATCTGCAGTGATCATGGAGCCCAAGAAAGTAAAATCTCTCACTGCCTCCATTTCTTCCCCTTCTATTTGCCAGGAGGTGATGCGACCAGTGGCCATGATCTTAGTTTTTTACCAAACTACAGTGCCCCAATTTCTTTGAAGGAAAGAAAGTGCTTTGAATGTGCTTTAGAGGAATAGGCCATACACATTTTTGTACCTGTGTACAGTCTTTACCTGTGTACTTTCTGCTTGAATTCTCTGTGAACCGAATATATTAAAGGCCACTGCACCTGTTCCATTTTTAGATGTACACCCAAGAACTGGCAAGAAAAGCATAAAGACAACATATTGTTGCTATTATATCTCATAGAGCTGTGGCTGACAGCAGATGGTTCCCTGTGTGCTCTTGAATTGCTTTATGTGCACGTAAGAACATACCTTGTGGTATATGCTGTGTAAAGGGTTAAAAGGAAACTGACTGCAAACATTGGTTCTCCTGTTGCCTAGTGGGTGGGATTTATGTTGTGTGCACATGTGTTTTTCAGCCCTCTGCGAGTTCAGTTCTGAGCAAGCAGGCCTTAGTGCTAGTCCTGTTTAATTGCCTGTCTAATGAAGCAACTGTTCCACGGGTCTCCTGGAGTCTGCAGAAGTGCATGGTTTAAGGAAGGTGTGCAACTGTGTGAGTGAATGCACACTTAACATCCAGCTCTTAAGCCAGGGATGTGGAACCAGTGGCCTCCCAGATGCCTCGGTCCTGTATACCTGAAGGAGCGTCTCCACCCCCATCGTCCACCCCAGACACTGAGGTGCAGCGCCGAGGGCCTTCTGGTGGTTCCCTCATTGCAAGAAGTGAGGTTACAGGGAACCAGGCAGAGGGCCTTCTCGGTAGTGGCGCCCGCCCTGTGGAATGCCCTCCCTTCAGATGTGAAGGAAATAAGCAGCTATCCTATCTCTAAAAGACATCTGAAGGCAGCCCTGTTTAGGGAAGTTTTTAATATTTAATGCTGTACTGTTTTTAACATTTGATTGGGAGCCGCCCAGAGTGGCTGGGGAAACTCAGCCAGATGGGCGGGGTATAAATAATAAATTATTCTTATTATTCTTATTATGTTGTTGTTGTTGTTGTTGTTGTTGTTGTTGTTGTTGTTGGATTCCAACTTCTGTCAGACCCAGCCAGCATGGCCAATGCTCAGGGATGAAGGGAGTTATAGAGCCACAGATTCCCCATCTCTTAAACACTGGTTTAAAAAGTCTGAAGGGTTTCCAACCCCCTATTCTTGGGGCTTTACACTAAGCATTTTGGAGCTTCAAGGTGCACATGCCCGCAGATCCATCACAGGACTGGCACCCTTATTGCAAATCCAGCCACTCCAAACCCGCTGTGAGATCATGAGAATTATGATGGGTGCTTCTAACATTCATGGTGGGTTCTTCATCCTGTTTCAGGCAGGAGATAATTAATCAGGCAGCTCTTTTAAGTCTGTAGAGACAGAAATATTTGGTTACATGCCAGCTGGCGTGACACACTCTGTGCCTGTGTGACCAACATGTGAGAACGTGTCTGCAGGAACTACATATGGAGATGACAATCCACCCAACAGAAAAGGACTTTAATGTAACTAGCGCCACAATACTTCCTTTTAGATTGCCTAATGCAGGGTGTTTCTAGCAGCTGATTGAACTTGTGTGTGAATTACAGAACTATGGGTGGCAGCTTCTCAGTGAAGAATTTTCTGGGCTGACTCCACCCACCCAAGCTGACCATTGGATCCTTATACCCCAGAAGGGAGGAAATAGTCTTCCTTTCCTAGTGAAACTTTGTCTGAGCAGCAAGGTATATTAGAGCTGTGCTGGGTTTTGGCTCCTTCTTCTGGTTTGTCCATTCATCCACCCATCCAGTCTTAAGCAGGGCTGGTTTGTTCTCACTAGGTATAGGAAGGTGGAAGGCAGAGAGTCCACAGTAGGTGGAGCCTGGAGCCAATGGCAGGCAGAGCCAGAGAGAGAGAGCAACACCCTTACTGGTTTTAAGAAAAAAGACAGGCAGGTGGAGATTGGCTGAGGACAGACTGGGCAATGGGGCAGTTGCACTAATGGACCAGGCTGCACTTGTATTAGGGCTTGACTTGTTCTGGCCTGTAGCCCATGTTCCAACCCACCTGGATGAGTTAAGAATGGGTGTGGATTGGGGCTGAAGTTCCAAGGCCTCACTGGGTAAACCAAGGAGAATCTGTAGTGGGGTGATTCTATCTAGCCACTTTTTTAATTACACTATTTTAAATTGTGTTTTATTAAAATAAATTAAACATCTTTTCAAAATTAAAAATGAAACTCCCTGCCATTGATATTAGGCATTTGTGTTCATTGCAGTTTGTGATGCCCACTAAAAAGTTTTTTTTAAGGCAAACCCACCCAAACATGTAACTCTTTTTGTACATTTTTTTTTTAATCTGTTGATTTTATTTACATTTTGATCACTTTATTGATTACAGTTTTTGAGCCTGCTTTCACTGCTGTTTTAATCAGCATTCTACACTGCGTTATGTAAACTGATTAGAGATTTTTTAAAAAAATTAGGTGGTATCTAAAGCTTGTTAAATTAATAAATGCAAGAATAACCTGTTGGTATATTAATATTATGAGTGACTTTTGTACCCTTTTTCCAGGCATATTTTGGAATGGAAGACTCCCATAAATCCTTAAGACTTTTCTCATGCTCAGTGGTCTGTATGCATGGATGAAGAGAAGCTATCCATGACTACTAGCCATGATGGCTGTACTTTGTCTCCATAGCCAGAGGCAGAAATGCTTCTGAATACCACTTGTTGGAAACCACAGGAAGGAAAAGTGCTCATGTGCTCAGGTCCTGCTTTGGGGCTCCTCATAGGCATCTGTTTGGCCACTGTAGGAGCAGGAACCTGAACTACGTGGACCATTTGCCTGATCCAACAGGCTCTTTTTTACGTTCTTACTGCAGGGTAGCAAGGGGCAAATATATTCCTACCTTAATAGTGGTAACAACATTCCACATCAGTTGGATTTTTTTAAACCCCTCCCCCAAAACTCATCATGAAAATTTGCCATCATTTTATTGCAAATTTGTCCCAGTATACACATTTTGTACAAGGCTTTGTTCAATATACCCATTTTTGGAAAGCAATGTTCTCTAACACAATGCGTGTTTACCCTAGTGTCATCATCATTATCATCAATTACCTGTCCTTCACCCTAAGGTCCTAGGGCAGGTTACAACATTAAAAACAACAGCAACAAAATTTGCAATTAAAAACAATTTAAAACAGCATTTTTGTGCACATTAGTTGGCTGGTTAACTTCATTGCTACATTCAAAGAAGTGCAGATTTCAAAAGGACGGCTATGTTTGCTCTTCACATTGTTTTGGAAACTCTGAATTGGGTAGCTTTGCCTTTAAGTATGAACTGAACTGGATTTCTCTTCCTTCTCTACCACCAACCACCACCACCCCTGCCAATCCTTGGGCAAAATCACATTTCCTCTGCTGAACGAAGCAAAGTTCCTCTTCTCACTTCCCTTTTCCATGCAAGCATCCTTTAGCTTTAAAGCAGGGCTTATTGAATCCCCCCCCCTTTTTTTACCAGCCATCATGCAATGGGGGTTGGCAAATCTATTTCCAGCATTCTGCATTTCTGTAAAAATGATTCATCATGGGTTTTGCCTACTTGTTTTTGACTGCCCCTGCTCTTAACCTTTAACAGAGGCTGGAGAAACAGAAATTCAATGTGGGCCAAGTTCTGGCTATTACTTTAACAACATTTGGGGTAGGTGGGGCATCTTTGCTTGCTAACTTTTTGCATTAGCTGAGCCCTGTCCAACACAGGCAAGCAAGAGGTACTGCAGCAGTTCAAGGGCACAGCTCCAGCCACGCAAAAGGTATTCATGGAGAGTGTAGAATAGGTACAGTGGGAGGTTGCCTGGGAAGTTTCCTGAAGTCCTGGAGGGGTGCATTCAGCCCCCAGGCTTGTGGTTCACTGTCCCTAAGTCAAAACTACCTGCATGGTAAAGGAAAAGGTTAAGGGACCCCTGGCCATTAGGTCCAGTCATGACCGACTCTGGGGTTGCGGTGCTCATCTCACTTTATTGGCCGAGGGAGCCAGCATACAGCTTCCAGGTCATGTGGCCAGCATGACTAAGCCGCTTCTGGCGAAAGAAGAGCAGCGCACGGAAACGCTGTTTACCTTCCCGCCGGAGCGGTACCTATTTATCTACTTGCACTTTGACGTGCTTTCGAACTACTAGGTTGGCAGGAGCTGGGACTGGGCAACGGGAGCTCACCCGTCGTGGGGATTCGAACTGCCGACCTTCTGATCGGCAAGTCCTAGGCTCTGTGGTTTAACCCACAGCATCTGGAAGGCAAAGAGAACATGTATCAAAAATTGGCCTCGCTACCAGAACAGATGATTTTTCCATATACCCCAGTATTATTTTATTTTTATTCTGACTGGAAGCAGTTCTCCAGGGTCTCAGGTAGAAGACAACCATTCCCATGACGTGCTTTACTACAGTGACTTTCCCATGTATATATTATTATTGTTTACTACAGTTCTGGCTGTAATCCTATGCACACTTACTTGGCAGGAAGTCTCTTTGGCCTCAGTGGTATTTACTTTTATGGGCCCCTGCACACTGGGTTTTTTCTCTTTGTTTTTGTTTGCAGCAGGAGTGTGTACTGTAACATGTCTTTGACACAGTAATAGTGCATTCGTCATGGATTAATACTAGACCATCCACACATCAGTTGATATTATTAGTTGTTACATTGATGTTTCCCCAATGTTGTTGCATTATTGCCGTCTATGGGGAGGGGAGTCTTGCACTATAGGGCAACAAAAGCAAGACACGAACTTAAGCCAAACATTAGTGGTATAACAAATCACTGGATTACAGCAGAAAGTTAGGGGACATGCCCCGACTGGGAATGAACCAGTACGCTAGGCCCAAAGGTTTCACAGGCAGAAGCGGTAATGAACGCTGAATCCCATATAACCACCCTGATACACATCATGAATGCAAATAATCACGGTGTCAGGAAGAGCCCTGAGTAAAACTTGATTGCATGTTCCCATACTGGAAGAAAATCTGAACCAAGATCAGGGGTGCCAACTTCAATAAAATATTTTTGGGGGAGGGTGGTAGGTAAGCCCCACCTGGCATAATCAATCAAAAGACACAGCACACGCACACCATTTGAATGGCAATGCCCATCAACTTGGGGGGGGGACCCCCTCAAATATTTTATTGGAGGGGCCAAAGGGACCTCAGCTTTCCTGGAAGGTGCCCTGGCGATCCTCAAAGGGAAGCACCAAGGTGCGTTCTTCTGAGGATTGCCACAAAATGGGGCAGGGGGCGGGGCGCCAGCGGCTCCTTGCTTCTTCTCTGTCTCTTTCCTTTCAAAAAACACACAACCAGACATCATCATCATCGTTGTTGTTGTTGTTGTTGTTGTCTCAGTGAAGACCTTGGAAAATAAATACAACCCAGGTGGTTAAGAAAGCCCAACAGAGACTCCATCTCCTGAGGAGAAGAACGATGTCAATCAACATCTGATGATCTCCTTCTACCGGTCAACAATAGAAAGTGTCCTTTCCTACTGCATCACGGTGTGGTACGCTGGTTTGACATCATCTGATAGGAAGTGCCTACAGAGGGTGGTGAATACAGCACAAGATATTATGAATCTGCTGGATGAAATAGAGGAAGAACGTTGCCTCAGGAGAGTGAGGAAAATTCTCAGGGATGATTCACACCCTGGCCGGCACTTTCTTGATCTCCTGCCCTCAGGCAGAAGATACAGAAACATGATTAGTCGCACCAACAGGGTAAAGAACAGCTTCTATCCGTGCTAGGCTGCTGAATGAAAAGATAACAACAGGGCAACTGACTTTCGGGTTTGGTGGGTGTGCGTCAGTAAACGAGGGGAATTAAGACTAAGAGAGCTGAGTGGGGGGTGCTCGTGTAATCTTACTGTATACAAGTTGTACAAGTGACAAATAAGTATTTAAATTTCAATTATTATACATACAGTAAAAAAATGAACATTAACAACAACAACAACCAGAACAGAAACACAGTAAAGCAGAGCTTTCCAAACTGTGTGTTGTGACACATTAGTGTGTCAGCTGCAGTGTATAGGTTTGTCACGAGAACTCTCTCTGTGCTCCTCCCAGGGCTGGAAAGGGGCTACAGTGGTACCTTGGGTTACATACGGTTACAGGTTACAGACTCCGCTAACCCATAAATAGTGCTCCAGGTTAAGAACTTTGCTTCAGGATGAGAACAGAAATCGTGCTCCAGTGGCGCAGTGGCAGCAGGAGGCCCCATTAGCTAAAGTGGTGCTTCAGGTTAAGAACAGTTTCAGGTTAAGAACAGACCTCCAGAACGAATTAAGTACTTAACCCGAGGTACCACTGTAGTTTAATCTCCGGTTTGCTTGTAAAACTGAATTATGGTGTCACGAAATGATGCATGTCTAAAAAGTGTGTCACCAACATGAAAAGTTTGGAAAGCGCTGCAGTAAAGCATAACACAGATCAAGCATAAACCAGCCACAGCAGGAGAGAGAAACCAAAATTAGCATTCAAAGACCTGACCGTAGAGAAGAGCTGTGAAACAAGGGTGCCGCTACAGACAAGGCCCTTCCTTATGTAGTCACCCTCCAGCACATTGTTTGGAAAGAAATTGAGCTTAAAGAAGATGGCCTGAAGGTCCAGCCATATCTAATGAGACATTTGCAGAGGAATTATCTTCCACTGAATTCCAGTAAGGAAGAGGCAGGGAATCTTTTTTCAGTTCTAGGGCTGCAGTCCTCATGGCTAACATTCCATGTGTCACCTGCAAAAGGTTGATGGGCCAGAGGCAAAAGTATGTGGGTAGAGCGTGGCCCTCTTTGAAGTCCCACCTCTTGGGAGCTCAGGTGGTGGTAGTGGCCTAGGTGGCCACTTGGCGGCTCTGAAATTGTAAAATTCCCTCCCCACAGCAGTGCACCTGACTTCTTCACTATACAGTTTTTCTATAGTGAAGACAAACCTCTTTTATCCTGCCCTTTGAGACCTGAGAAGTATGTTTTCAGTACCCACTCTTACTACTGTGATTATAATCTGCTTCATTTATAATTTTAAACTGTAAGTTGTTGTAACTCATCCTGGGACCCGCTGGTGAAGGATGAGGAAATAATAATAATAATAATAATAATAATAATAATAATAATGTTTTTCATTTTATTTTATTTTTAAAGTGGCTTTCTTCCTTTGCTGGTTCATCTGTGGTGCTACTTGCTAGAGCAAAGATGGGGTAGGGGGCTATTAAAACCCACCCTGACCAATGCTGCTGCTTTAAAAAAAATAAAGTTTTCTTGGTTTACAAAGGTATGCGCAATGTCTCTTTTTTCAAGTTACATTTTCCATAGGTCAGTTTCATTTGTTGAGACATTAGGGTTACATTAGGAAGAAAAAAGGGGGGGAGGTGGAAGGGGCCATGGTGGGTGAGGGTGGGGCCGGGAGGTGATATTTCTATTTTGTTTAATGTATGTGTGGGTTTTTGTGTCAGTGTCGTTTTTTTGCAGAGTTTTTTTGAGCACACACTCTGTGTGTGTGTGTGTGTGTGTGTGTGCAGGGTGACAGTGCGGGATTTCTTTGAAGTCCAGAGAAGCCTCTTGGAATCTCTTTTAAGGAAATTGCTTCATGATTTATTGCAGCATTCTGTCCCACAGCTGTTTGGATCCGCAGCCACAACCATGTGTGTTAATAGAGAGCTGACACACACTTCGTGACTCAGGCTCAAGCCTCTCGCTAAAATCACAACATGTAAGAAAAACTGTGGCTTGCAGGGGATCTGATGTGCTGAGTCAGTTCATACAGACTGAACCCAAAGGCACCGTGCAGGCATGCCTCAACAAGTAGGTGTCTCCTTCAGGCCATCCAAGCCCATGGTGGTTGCTATCTTAGGAGAGGCAGCCTCAGTCACAGAGCAGAGAATGCCTCTTCTCAGCACTGTAAGAGACATGCTGAGGCTGCATGCCCACCATAATATGTAAAGCACATTCCCTCCCCCCCACAAGGAATAATGGGAATGGTAGTTTGTTAAGGGTGCTGGGAATTGTAGCTCAATGAGACAAACTATTTCCCAGGATTCTCGGGGGGGGGGTGTCATGTGCTTTCAATGCATGGTGTGTATGCAGCCCCTACTGATGGCCACTAATTTAGATGGCTTTAAAAGAGGATGAAACAAATGTGTGGAAACTAAGTGCACCCAATATCATAGAATCTTAGGAAAGTAGAGTTGGAAGGGTCCCTGGGGGTCATCTAGGCCAACCCCCTGAATATGCAGGATTATGCAGTTGGCCCATATGGGGATTGAACCTGCAACCTTGGAATTATTAGCACCATACTCTAACCAACTGAGCTATCCAGGTCCCTGGAGTGGTGAGTGAGTGCTGAGTGAAATGCACTCTGTGCTTGCTCAGGGGGCAATTTTGTGGGTTCTCGTTCCGTAAGTTCCATGGCTAAGCCCCTGTAGTGGAAACATCTGAGGAACCCTACTGTAAAAAGCACTGTAGTAGGAAAATTGTAGATGTTTGAAAAGGGGGGTGAAGCTTTGGTGTTTGCGTCAGCTTTGCCTGTTGTATACATTTGAGTGCTATGGAGAAACAGGCCAAGCAGAACCCCCACTGGTTACAGTCTTCTTTGCAGGCTTTAGTGGTTAGCATGCTGAAATTATGGCAGGGCGAGCTGAGTCACTGGGTGGCTGTGAGCCTGCAGCTTCTTCTTACGCTGCCTCACAAAGTGCTTGTGAAGACTGAAGGTAAGAACAGCCTTGCTATCTTTAGAATAAACTTGGGCAATAAAATTGCAATTAACAACAACAACTAATCTGTCAACCAGGGAGGACACTTTATACATTTAGTCCACTGCAAATCTCCTGCTAGACCAAATCTGCCAGTCCTTAAGGCATGGGTTGGGCACCTGGGGCATGCATATCCCAACTTTTCCCCAAATGAGCTCAATGTGGTGTACATAGTTTGTCCTCTCCTCACTGAATCCTGACAGCAATCTTGTGAGGCTGAATGGCAGTGGGTGATCTAAAGTCACTCCCAATAGGCTTTATGGCAGAGTGGGGATTTGAAATCTGTTTCTCCCAGGTTCTAGCCTGGCACTTCAATACCTGGCTAGGGTGTGTTTAGTTTTTTCAATTTTCACATTCCAAAGATGGGGGTGCTAAAAAGTTGTGACATGACTTGGAAAAGTTATTTTGGTTAAATTAATATAATTAATTTTGCTTCGTTAAAAAAAAAAGTGTGCAATGTTGCATAGAAATCATTAAAAACGATTGCCAAGGACTTGCAGCTATATTATATATTAATATTATATTATTATTATTATTATTATTATTATTATTATTATTATTTATCATTACCTTACATTTTCAGAAGGTAAAATTAAAGGTTTTTTTTGGTTTTCCAAAAGCCAATGTGCTTCTTCCATCAAACACAGACCTAACAAGCTAAATGTTGTCCAATCACAAAAATAATAGCAGATTTGAATTGCTCACATTTTGCAAATTTGCAAAAATTAAGTTTCACCCGCTAAGATTACGGCCCTTGATACATGGCTCATCCTTCATCCTTGCTCTTCTTTGCTTTAGGGCTCAGCAACATCTGGATTAGGGCTCCCCCATCCCCCCACTATCTGGCTCTGGGTGTCATTGGGTATGGGAAAACGCACTCTTTCTGTCCCCTTTGGGCAGTAGCAGAAGGAGCCAGAATACCCGACCTGTTTCCTGCAGCACGGACACCCCTTGTGCCCCCTCTTCCCGCCAGATCCAGCTGTTGCATCAATCTCCTCACTATCACCCGCCTTCAACTCTCCAGCTCAGTCCGGCTGAGCCCATCCTCCGTGGCACGTCACTTCCTTGCAAACTTTCCCGAGAATATGCCCGTGCAAAAGTTGTTTGTCTTCAAAGGCTGGAGGCTGTGGGGCTGTTTCCTCGCCCTCTGACTGCGGGGGGCGGGGGAAGAGAAGGACCTTTCTCTCTCTCACCCCCCTTTCCTTTCCATTCTCGCTTTCCCCCCTCGGATTTGCATGTCAGGTTTCCTGTGTTTGTCACCAAGAGACGAACGGCTAGTATGGACAGGCTGCCTGGCAAGGGCTGAGCCACCGGGACCGTTAGACTGGCAAGGGGAGGAGGAGAAAAATTAATAGAAGAAGAAGAAGAAGAAGAAGAAGAAGAAGAAGAAGAAGAAGAAGAAGAAGAAGAAGAAGAAGAAGAAGAAGAAGAGATTGCAAGCCGACCAAGTCCTCAACCCTCAACCCCAGCAAGCATCCCGTGCCCGGGGACTTTCTCTACAACCCTCTCTTTTTCTTAGCAACTGCAGCTGCGTCCCCAACGGCTCTCCGTGCCCCAGGAGCGCTTGGCAAGCGCAGCGCAGAGACCCGCCGCTACCGCATCGTTCAGAAGTCATGGCCAGCGACTACACGGCGAGGAGCCTGGACAGCATCGACCTGTCTGCGCTCAGGGTAAGTGCCTATGTCCTGGCTGGGAAGGGAGAGACGAGCTGGAGCGTGGAAGCCATGGGGAGAGACATGGCACAGCTCAGCGGCAGACCTTGCATGCGGAAAGTCCTGGGTGCCTACCCCGCATGGCATCTCTTGGTAGGGGCTTGGAGGGACCCCTTGCCTGAAACCCTTAAGAGCCCGCTGCCTGTCAGTGCGGACACTAATGAACTAGATGGACCCAACGGTCTGAGATTTCTGTGTTCTTAGAGGGCTTACAGCTGGCTCCTTCATAAGCCTCCAGAGGGGGGTGGCGGCAGCAAAAAGATGTCACTTCCCAGATGTCACTTCTGCTCTTCAGGGAGAAGTGGTCTTGCAAGGACCTATTGGTGTAATCTGGCAGCTCAGCTCTTACAAAGCATGCTTTGGGTTTCTTTGTCGGCGGCATGGCGTTGGATAGAGGCTAGGTTGGGTGAACTTGTTGGAACAAACAAGTTAACCATGACTTAAGACCTCAGTGAGAACTACATGTAACTAACTTAGTCTCAATCCAGTTTGTTGGTATTATCAGTTCTATTTTTCCCTTGGTCTCTTGGTGCCCACATGAAAGGTGCTAGAACTGAGTTCTTGAGAGTTCCGGCTGAATAAAATAAAAATAATTGGGTATTATTATTATTATTAGTAGTAGTAGTAGTAGTATTAGGGCTTGAAGAATTTTGCATGCATTGGACTGGATATTAACAGCATAGGCCTATATATAAGTCTACTCCAAAGTAATACCTGTTGAGTTCAGTGGAGCTGACTCCCTGGTGAATGGTTTCTGGACCGCAACCTGTTGCAAGTTGTTGTTATTTATTCAGCTTATCAGTTGCATTACATTAAATTCTCAAAGCAGTCTACAAAATGAAATAAGTTTTACAGTATACAGGTATATATGTATTAAAGTAATAAAACAATGAAAACAATGCCTCCATAACCTACCCCTCAACATAGACTAGTTCAGCAATGAAATTTATATACAAAGGCCTGGGAGAACCAGAATGTCTTTGCCTGCTGCTAGAAAGATTTTGACATTGGTATCACACAAGCCTTCATTGACGGGGTGGGGGTGGGGGTGGGGACCACTGAGAAGTCCCATTTTCTTGTCAAGATTCTCCTAGCAATTTGTGGAGGGAACCACACAGAAACTGGCACAGAGGGAAAGCACAAAGATGACCTCAGGCTCCAAGTTGTACCTAGTTTATATTGAAATCAGTGGGATTTGAGTTAAGACGTGATTGAGTTTCTCTCGGTATGAATTCAGCCCCTCATCTCAGCCTTGGAAAGCAAGGATTCTTGCTCAGGGTCCAGTCACTTGCATCTCCAGTTAAAAGGTCCAGGTGGCAGGAGACTGAACCCTGTACTCTGACAACCTGAACCTCCTTACGCCCTGGCAAGCTGCTGCTACTCAGAGTAGACAATACTGAGTTTGGTGAGCTTATGGTGTGACCCGGTTTAAGGACGCCATCTTCCTGCCACCTTATTGCAAATGAGCTGTGCATGCTCTGAGAGGGGCTGGATGGACCTGTGCGGAGGCATCTGCAGTTAAGCTGACTGCATGTTTTATATGCTTTTTCTTGAAAAACTTCACAACAGCCCTGAAAGGTAGGGCTCTATGTTTGTGATTATTTCTCATGCTGTATCTGGGATTGAGTGGAGAGTAGGGAGAGGAAACTTGGATAAAGCGCCTGCGATAAACTCAGGCAAAACGAGCTATGAGAATTCTTTGCCCTTTCACATGAACATTATCTCAGTAATCTGTACAACAGCCCTGAAATGTAACCTGTGTGGTTATCCCAATAGGCAACTGGAGCAGGTGCAGTGTGTAGACTGGGAAATCCAACACGTTGACTTTCTTGGGTGCAGTTAGAGTGCTGGTACATGCCATTGGGCTCTTGACCGGTTTTGGGAACCCAAACAATTGCCCAACCTTGCTCCCTTCTTGAGCCCATTCTGCAGAATCAGGGGGCTGAGGCAACATTAGCATGCCATATCCCATCTGATGTACTAATAGCTGGGGTCAGACATGAATCTGGAGCATTCCAGTTCTCATCATGGCTCAATGCAAATATATTTAATTATATTTTTAATAGCTTTCAGCCATAGATTCTAGAATTCATATGGTCAAAGCAGCTCATGCAGGTGTTGCTTTTCTAATGCTTTCAAGTACAGTATCTTATAAATTAGTACAAAACTTTTATCCTCTTGTCACAGATGTTGGTGGGGGTGGGACTGAGGTTGAGACTTGCTGGTAATACATAACAGACGCTTCCGATTGTGCACCCAGGACTCCTTCTCCAGCTCTTGGGGTGCTCCAGAGGCCACACCCAATATCCAGGCCATGGCACTCACTGCCATGCACCATACCCTCCCCCAATTGTTTTTGCTCAACTGGAATATGTCCTGGGACGATGCCACTAGTTTGCCAGGTTGGCGGCTGGAGATGTTTGTGTATATATGGAAGCCTTTGGTGTATGCGTGGCTGGAATGCCACCTACTGTACAAAGGCAAGAGGCACAACCGTTGCTCCTCCTACTTTTGCCTCTAGCACCACTCACTTTTTGCCTAAGCCCCACCACCAGCACTGCTTGCAGGCAAGCCTTTCACCACCTCTTCTCCGAAGCTTTGAACTCTCAAAGTTAAGCAGACTTAGCCAACACATTTTGGTGTGTATGTCTTTAAAAGCTTTGGGCTGCCTCCAGCTAAGTTCCACACCATCTAGACCCTTCAAAATTATGCTATTATTATTTATTGTTTATTCGATTTACATACAACCCTTAATCAAAAGATCCCAGGGCAGTGTACAACATTGAAAACATATTTTGTGGACCATAATAAAAATAAAAAACAGAATGCAAAGCATAATACTAGACAGCATAATAAGAAAATAATCACTATAGCAGCCTTGCCACCACCTTTAGCAGGCCCTAGATTATTTCATGGCCAAAGGCCTGGGTAAAGAGGAATGTTTTTTGCCTGGTGCCTAAAGACATATAAAGCCTCTCTGGGGAGAGCATTCACAGATGGGGAGCCACCACAGAAAAGGTCTGTTCTCGTGTTGCCACCCTCCAGACCTCTTGGGGATGGAGGACATAGAGAAGGGCCTCAGATGACAAGTGCAAAATAGGCTTAAGATAGTTGTGTTAATAATTTCAATAGCTCTCCTCTGAGAATGAGTAAAACAGGATAGGTTCCTGCTCTTCAGTTGTGTGAGGGGGAAATCTCTGGCCCTCCAGATGAGCCTGAACTACAACTCCCATTAAACACACCAAACCAGGAGACAGGGGTGACAACAACATCTGTAGTTGGGCAACCAATCTCCCCCACAACTGCTGTGCTTTTGAAAGATATTCAGGGATCCTGTTATATTGAATGTGAGCCTTGCCAGTATCTTTGAAGAGCTCATCGGCCCTCCCCACCCCTGATCTTTTGGCAGGAGAATAGCGACTTTGTATTTGTTTTAAAAAAACACACCAGAAAACAGACTTCAGTTGCTCTGCAGCTCCAGAGCAGTTTCTAGATGGGGTCCACCCAAAGTTTAGTCCTTCCCTTTATTTATTCAACCAATCCCTGGCCAAAAGCACTGAGAAGGGTGGTGGCCAGGGAACCGTTGGGTTTGTAAGAGAGGTTTGCTTTCCCTCCTTATCATCAGCAAACATGAGTTTGGCAGAGTTTTGTTTTGTGTTTTTTTTATATATATAGAAAAAGAAAACCTGGCTGAAGTTCTGCTTAGTCCTGTGATTTGAATGCATATCGAGCCGTTCCCAGGACTGGGATGGGCAAGGGGTTTCTGTCATAAAGGGATTCCAATAAGCATCACCCCATGGGTGAAAAGAAAAAAAACTGGTCATATGAATGCACCCTGCAATGTGGAACCATCATAACTCTTGCTGTGTTTTGTTCATCATGTTAAATGAAAAGATTCCATCACACATCTTGCAGACTTTTCCAGCCAGGAAGAAACATCTGGTACATCTAGTACAAAGTCCATCACTTCAGTTAAACTTGGTTGGAGATGTGTGTGTATGTATGTATGTATGTATGTGTATGTATATACATGTATGTATGTATATACATATGGTGTGTGGTGCTGTGTTCTAAACCACAAAGCTGAGGGCTTGCCGATCAGAAGGTCAGCGGTTCGAATCCCCGTGATGGGGTGAGCTCCCATTGCTTGGTCCCAGCTCCTGCCAATCTAGCAGTTTGAAAGCATGTTAAAGTCCAAGTAGATAAATAGGTGCCACTCTGGTGGGAAGGTAAACGCGTGTCCGTGCGCTGCTCTGGTTCACCAGAAGCGGCTTAGTCATGCTGGCCACATGACCCGGAAGCTGTACGCTGTCTCCCTCGGCCAATAAAGCGAGATGAGCGCCACAACCCCAGAGTCGTCCGTGACTGGACCTAATGGTCAGGGTTACCTCTACCTTATGTATATATTTATAACCTCCAGAGTCCAATTCCTTGATTTCTGGCTGTGTAATTTATCACTCTTGTTAATTTCTTCTAGAGGAGATCACTGGAGGTTTCTGTGAAATAGGATTAATTTTGCAGGTCGCTTTTCCAGCACCTGTCCTTGCAATCTGTATGTTTGCAGCTGATCCCCTTGAAGCTTTTTTTGCACAATCTGTTCAAGTTTGATTCCACTGCTGTTTCGCTTTTTGCACAGTATTTCCACCCGTCTCTTCTAGGTGGCTTCAGTCTAGCTAGAGTCTGCTGCAAAACTAATGACATCAGTTCTTTAGTCATATGCTTGCTGAGAAGTCCCATTAACCCAATAGGGCTTACTTCTGAAAAGACCCATATAGGTGTGCACGGCATGACTGCAATCTTAAGGATGCTTAACTAGGGCAGGGATAGGGAACCTCGGGTCCCAGGCCTCTCTACCTGGTCCTCAGGACTCTCCCCTTCTCCCCAGGCCATGCACATCCCCAGTTTTGCTTTGCAGCCTCCTTGAATGTGTTTGCAAGGCTGGAAATTTGTCCTGGAACTCTAATTATGTTTCTTTGCTTGCCTTTATGAAGAATTTTCCACTTCATCTGTATCATCCACAGCATCTGGAGGGAAGGAGGCTAGCTTGGGAGGGCACACACACCTCTGTTCTGCAGGACTTTGCCCCTGCTCCCCAGTTAAAATTTCAGCTATGCATGAACATACTTCACCCATGTGCTGGTGAGGGTGTGGGGAGAGGCAGCTATAGGTACTTGTGGACGTGCCTGAAGGCGGCCAATTTTGGGGAGCAAGTGTTTAATGAGATAAGTACAATTACACATCAGCATGTCACGAAGACCTCAGAACTTGCATTATTACTGAATCTGTAATTAAACAAGAATCAGGACTTGGTGGATGAGCTACTAATTGGATTTCTCTTAACTGTTGCATGTATGGTTATACCCACATTTTGGAAGGACTTAAAAGGTGTAAACTTAAATGCTTGATGCAATAGAGTATGGCATATTGCCCTCACTGCTAAATTGACTCACAAATTAAGATTGGCAAGTGCATCAAAGTACAAAGATAACTTTGCAGGAGAATGGCAAAGCTTCATTTGGTTCACAAATTCTCCAGGAAACTGAAAACCACTTCCCACGGCTTAGACTAATTTGTGGATCATTTAATAAGTGTGTGTTTTATAGATGTTTACTATTATAAGTTGTGGTGCATACAGGAACACGGATTGGCATAATGTGCTTTGTGGGTCTCCGGGGAACAAGGTCTCTGAAACAAGGTTGTTGTGAGGATAATATGGAGAAGGAGAGAATCATGGATGCCAATTTGAGCTTCTTGGAGAAAAGGTGGATTTTAAGTGTAAATAGCAGCTAGTGGATGCTTGAGTGCCATTCTCTTGAACCAATCCCATCCTCCTATGCCAGCACCTGACAATGGCGATGCTTCATTTTTGCTGACCTAGGCTATCTAGCTGTCTTGGGTAGTCAAGACAGTGTTGGGAAAGGTTCCTGGCCAACACAGCAAGCAAGCACACACTGGTCTGTCCATGTGACACATGCTGGCATTTGTCTGAGCAGGCACAAGGTGGAGCAATGTGAGAAGGAGCAAGGTGTTGGAGGTAAGCGATCCTTCTGCACTCAGGTGAAAGATGCTGTCCTATTTCCAGTGCTGAAATAAGATTGAACTGTCAGTCAGTTCAGGGGTCAGCAAACTTTTTCAGCAGGGGGACGGTCCACTGTCACTCAGACCTTGGAGGGGCAGAATATATTTGGAGGGGGGGTGAATGAATTCCTATGCCCCACAAATAACCCAGAGGTGAATTTTAAATAAAAGGACACATTCTACGCATGTAAAAACACACTGATTTCCAGACCATCCACGGGCCGGATTGAGAAGGCGATTGGGCCAGATCTGGCCCCTGGGCCTTAGTTTGCCTACCCATGGTCTAATTGGCTTCAGTATGGAAGGGGTGTCCTTTTACCCATCACGGAAGGACCCATCCTAACTTGGGCTTTCTGTTTATGTTCTACCACTTGGACATACAGTGGTACCTCGGGTTAAGTACTTAATTCGTTCCGGAGGTCCGTACTTAACCTGAAACTGTTCTTAACCTGAAGCACCACTTTAGCTAATGGGGCCTCCTGCTGCTGCCGCACTGCCGGAACACAATTTCTGTTCTCAACCTGAAGCAAAGTTCTTAACCTGAAGCACTATTTCTGGGTTAGCGGAGTATGTAACCTGAAGCGTATGTAACCTGAAGTGTATGTAACCTGAGGTACCACTGTAGTTCCTTCACTAAGAAAGGCACCGAAGTTCTCACAGTACACAGGAATTCCATCGCCTGTTTGCAAAGAGGCCAGCTCTCACTCATCATAAGCAAGTCACTGCGCACAAGCCTGCTTGAAAATGGAGATGACTTTTTGCCATCCGTTGGCCCTTGTGTTACAGACGGCAGACACCTTATGCTGGGCTCTGACTTTAGTCCTTGGATCTGTCCTTGTTCTGATTGGAGCACTCTACGGTCTATTACAGCTTAGCCCTCCAACCAGGCCAAGTTCCTAATTGTCTCAGAGCTGGACGTGTCTTTGATATAGAGCTTCCTCTCCAACAGCATTTGGTATTCCAGGGTCTGTATGGCCCCTTGCTATCCAGCTACTGCCAAGTTTGCTACATTTCCTTTGGCAGATGCCAAAATCCTGACCCAAACATTAATCACTTTGAGGTTAATTACTGTAATGCACTGTGCCATATGCTGCTCTTCTTGCTTCGTCTTTATCATTGGATGAGGAGTCCAAAAGGCTGGAGCAAGGCAGCTGTCCTGGATGCCACGAAAGCTAACTTGCCATATTCATGCTCCTCTGTAAAACTGTGAGACAGAAACCTGTACAGGAAACCAGAGCATACTGTGTTTCCTTTATATTTAAACCAGGTGGAAGCCAAGACTTTGCAGTTTTGGTTTTGTTTTCTTTATGCTTGAAAGCACGAGAAGTCGATTTTAAAAATAAATAAATAAAATCCTATTATTAACTTGTTTGTTCTTGGATTATCCAATCTGTCCATCGGATCTTAGGGGGCTTACAATAAAATGCAAATAAACTCAACAACATTAAAAGGGGAAACAACCCACTTTCTCTTTTGTAAAGAGTACCCTGCACCTCCCAAATAATCTGTCAAAAACCTAAGTTAAATAATTAGCTGTTTTATCCTAAGAAATAAGAGCATCCTGATTACATCTAAGTATTTTCCCTCTGACTTGAAGGTTATTGCTGTTCCAAGACTCTTTTACTGGTAAACTTTCTTGTATATAAAATGAATGATGGAACATCAAGGGTTTCTTGCACATCAGTGTAGACCAGGGGTCAGCAAACTTTTTCAGCAGGGGGCCGGTCCACTGTCCCTCAGACCTTGTTGGGGGCTGGACTATATTTTTTGGGGGGAAATGATGCAAGAGCACCACAAGCCGCGGTGGCTGCTTACCTGTGTCTTGCGAGCATCAGGGGCTGGTGGCGGCACAGAGCACGAAAGGGCTCCAGAGAGGGGCTGCTTAAAATGGTGGCTGCTTGAGCGCTGCTGCTGCTGCTGGCACCAACAAAGCCCAGCCCCCTTCCTCCTCTAGGCAGGGCAGGGAGAAGCCAGGGAGGGAGGAGGTGCCACCATTGCCGCCGCCATGGGAGGCAATTGGGCCTGATCCAGCCTGTGGGCCTTCGTTTGCCTACACATGGTTTAGACTTTGCAAGATAATAGCTGGAAATCAACCACATCAGGACAAAAGCACATTTTTAGTTATCAAGATTGTCCTTTTGGCTTTGCTGTCTTGCTGAAATGTAAGCATTCAAATACCCAAACTGTTTTTGGATAGTTTTCTTTTACTTTCAAGCTTGTGACCTTGAGAGAAGCAGCAGGTAGATCCAACTTCTAAATTCAGGAGGTGATATTTAAACTAAGGTTACCAGACGTCTCTGTTTCCCGGGGACAGTCCCCGGATTTACAAATCAGTCCCTGGACAAAATCCATTGAAGTTGAAAAGCGTCCCCGGATTCATTGAAAAAAATCTGGTAACCTTAATTTAAACAATCCTCTTTTGCAGTCTCAAATGAAGCAACATTTGCTGGTCAAGTTTTTAGGCACTGCCCTTTGAAACCCCAGAGTATTTGTACTGCAACAGTTTGGCACTGGCTCCTCTGTGATTTTGGACAGGCTTCCCCATGATCTTCCTTCCAAACTTTTTGTTTTTAGAAAACTGGGTTGCCTGCATTTGGCTTGGGTGAGGTTGAGCACAGTTTAATTTTCTGTTCTCTCCATGCTTTACAAGAATAGCTGTGGCTCCCTTACACTGGCATTTCCGCATTCCAGGACCTGCTTTGGCCCACATGGCTTTTAACATATCTACGCCATTAACTCTTTGGAGGAAATGCTTCCTTCACCCCAATGAATTTAAAAAAGGCAGGCTTCCCCAACCTGTCACCCTCCAGATGTTGCTGGACTCCCATCACCCCTGACCATAGGCCATGCCAGCATCTGGATGGCACCAGACTGGGTAGGGCTGCAATAGGACTGCAATAGGACACATCTATCATGTATGCATGTGTGCCCAACTGGCTGTGGTGCAGGTCCCATTCATTTCAAATAAGCTTGTGCAGGAGACCTTCCAAATGAGTTGTACCCCTAATTCTTCATAATCTGATTCCAAGAGATGGAATCATATAGGACAAAGTAGCTTGGTTCTTTAGGTAAAATTAATCAATGTGTTTCTTTATTGTTATTTTTTTCAGGATCCAGCAGGGATATTTGAACTAGTACAAGTTGTTGGAAATGGGACGTATGGGCAAGTCTATAAGGTAATGAACAAAACTCAATATATTTCATGGCATATTGACAAAACTGAAATCCTGGACATAATGGCTATACTCAGACATTACACCAAACCTTTGTCTGGCAAGCCAGCCTGATTACAAACCATAGTTCATGAGGGCTTCCCTAGCCATCATTTGTGCTAGGGGTGGTTTGCTTATCTTTCTGAATTCACAGACACACCACTGCTGTGCGTCAAGAGCTGCCGCACCATGGGGACAGGAGTGAACTTATGAAGGTGAGCTCTGAGCAGAGGAAAAAATTAATTAAACAGATACCTCAAAGCCATGGTTTGCCTGCAGTATGTTTGTAAACTCAAACCATGGTGTGGGTTCTAAATATCACAAACCACAATTTGGAGTAAAGTCTGAATTGAGTCAATGGTCCATGGGACCTGTCATAGTAAACCCTATTTAATGGTGGCCTGTGGATGTGGCACTCACTCTTGCTGCACTCCTCCTTTCTCACCAGCAAGAGCAACAAACCATGACCTTTGGCTTAGCATTCTTTATGAACCAGAAGTCATGATTGGCTTTGCATGATTGGTAAGCCAAGACCAAACTTTGGCTTAGCATTATGTCTGAACTGGGGATTGTGGCTTGTTTTACTCCAAACAAGCCATAGTCCCCAGTTCAGTCATAATGCCAAGCTAGAGATTATGGTTTGTTATGCCTGCTGCCTAGAAGGAAGGAGCAAAGCAGGAACATTCTGTGCATTCATGGTAAACTGTTAACTGTGTTTTCCTGCAAGGTGTCATGTAACTGATTTCCATCTGACCCACAACAAAGCTGTTGTGTGCACTGCTGGTTTCATTGTCATTTCCTCCCCGCTTCTTTGATTGGTAGGTGATCTTTCACCCTGGCTGTTTGGTTGTTCATTCTCTGCTAATCCCGGTCTTGTGACCATCCTTCCAGGCTCCTTTACAGTTGGGAGACAAATCAAGTGAGCAGGCATGTCATGATGAGAATGCATTTTTATCCCTGATAGACGCTTGCCAGTAGACTAAAAAACCCCACAACTTGGAACATTGTCTTTTGAGGGTGTGGTGTTGTTGCTGCTGTTGACATTGCATTGTTTTCTCTCTGTTTCTGTTGTGAACTGTGAGCAATTTAAAATTAATTGCAGATTAGCTTGGCCGCACAACAACACTGGACAAACCCTCCTTTGGGCAGAAAGAAGTAGCTTAGACTGGACAGCTCTTCAACTAGAGGGTGCCTTCAAATAGAGGACTGTCCTGTTTGAAGCAAGCACACTTTTACAGTTAGCATGGCAAGACCCGTCCTTTGATCCTGGGAAGGAAAGACGTGAGCTCTTGGTTTTTGGTTTTGGAAAGGACTTTCTTTCCCCCACTTATGGTGTTTCTGGGTCTGTGTAAAAGCAGCCAACTGAGAGACTAGCCTTTCTCTGGAGCAGAGAAATAAATAAATAAATAAGACTATCTTTTATGTTTGGGCAGCGGGGGCGGGGGGGAGAGAAATCTGGGAAGAGTGCAATGGATCGCATGGCCTTGTTAAATTATGAAGTGTGAAAGCAGCTTGTGTGCTGTGCAGAAAGCCTGAGCAGATTGGAGCACCGGAGGCAATTACTGGAAGGCTAAATTTAAGAAACATGTACGCCCAAGAGCAAAATGAATGCGGGGCGGAGCAGGCTGGAAGGACAAATGCATTGGGCTGTGGCCTTGAGCCTTAAACTTCTTGCATGCCTCCCCTACATACAGTTACCAACTGCCAGGTATATTTTCCACCTACTTTGCATTTTGACCTTCAGTGTTGAGTACTTTCTTGAATAAATCCAGTATTTCAAGGGCTTAGAAAATGGTTTCATTTGACCTTGTGCTGTGATGGAATCATTAGACTCCACCCTTTTGACTTGGCATCCTCTCTAGGCTCCTCCCATATATTCATTCACTCAGGAGCGGGCTGTGGCTCAGTGGTAAAGCATCTGTCTTGCATGCAGAAGGTCCTCAAGTCAATCTCTGACATATCAGGTTAGGGCTGGGAAAGATTCTACATCTGAAACCCCCAAGAGCTGCTATCATTCAATTCAGATAATACTGAACTAGATGGACTAATGGTCTGATTCAGCACAAGGCAGAGTTGCATGTTCCTTTGCCTGATCTCCTGCTTTTACTCATGAGCCAGGTATTTTTTAAAGGATGCATGTGGCACTGAGTTCTAAACCACCGAACCTCTTTGGCTTTCTGATTGGAAAGTCAGCAATTCGAATCCACACAATACAGTGAGCTCCCGTTGCTCTGTCCCAGCTCCTGCCAACCGAGCAGTTCAAAAGCACACCAGTGCAAGTAGATCAATAGGTACTGCTGTTGTGGGAAGGTAAACGTCGTTTCCATGTGCTCTGGTTTCCATCACAGTGTTCCATTGCACCAGAAGCAGTTTAGTCCTGCTGGCCACATGAACCAGAAAGCTGTCTGTGGACAAATGCCGGCTCCCTCGGCCTGAAGCGAGATGAGCGCCACACCCTATGGTTGCCTTTGACTGGACTTAATTGTCCAGGAGTCTTTTACTTTTATATTTTTTTAAACTGCTACTCTGTCCCTAGTCAGATACTCTGCATCTTCCTCTCCAAAGTTGTTGTTCTTTACCATGACTGAAGAAAGCTTTCCCAAGCTCACAATGGAAAAGACAGCTTTGTTTCCTATTAAAGTGTGGTGGCGTATGGAGAGGAATCCATTTTATGCAAATGAAAGGGGTGGGGTTATACAAATAGAACAATAGAACTTTTAATAGTCACTGTAGTCCCCAAAGGCAGAGAGAAGGTTTAGCTTGCACCCTTGTGTCTGTGAAGGTGCCCCTTTGCTCTTGCACAGAGAAACATTAAATACTGCACTTGTGACTATTGTTTTGGGGAGGGCAAAATCTTCTGTCCAACCTTGACCACGAGGGGCAGAAATATATGTCTTGCTGGATAGAGACTTTTTGTAATCCCTGAAATCTTTGCAATAAACAAATACTTCTTCAGGGCTGGTGCAATACCACTTCCTCTTTCTTCCTCTCCCACCAGCACATCCTTCAGTCTCCTTCTCCCTCCCCACTCTATCCTTCTCTCCACTGCTGCCTCATCTGCCCTGCACGCCTCTCTTTTCCTGCCTATAGATCTCATATGGTCTCAGCTTTGGTTTATTGGAAAGCATTTGATCCCAGGGTTAAGTCCTGTGGGTGAGGTGGCTCAAAGAGTGCCTACACTACTACCACTGTGGCCCCTCCAGACACCATTTTCAGTGCACATTCATGATGATTCATGCTCATGGTGCTATTGGAGCAGCCATACATGATCATGCTTTGTTTGAATACCGTTTGCACCTGCGAAGTTTACCAAGAATGTTTCTAATTTATTTTTGCCCTGCTTTTGTTGTGTGGCAATAATTACCACATTCACACCATGCATTTAAAGTACTGTGATACCACTTGTCATGCCTTCCCCCAAGGAACCCTGGGAACTGTAGTTTGTTAAGGGTGCTGAGAGTTTTTAGGCAGTCCCCATTCCTTTCACAGACTACAGTTCTCAGAGTGGTCTAACAACCAATCCCTCTTCATGAGGAACTCTGAGAATTGTAGCTCTGTGAGGGGAATATGGGACTCCTAACAACTCTCAGCAGTCGTAATAAACTACTTTCTTCTTTGGTGATCACTCATAGCCGAGTAAGGTTGTCTTCCATTAACATGGTTGGTGTGTCTATACATGATTGTCATATTCTGTATTCTGGATCCACATGTCCTTCCACAGTGGGGACGTAGGTTTCTGGGCAGGAGTTGATCACAGTGAGGGTTTACCAAATGTGCCTTCCTCTTAGCACGTTTCTCCCTTTCATCCTGCATTTGTGCTTCTTCAAAGTCCATGATGTCTTTGGTAAAGGCTACTTTCCAACTGGAGCACTTGCAGGCCATGATGATTGTTTGGAGTGGTATCATAGTGCTTTAAAAGATGGTGTAAATGTGGCTAATGCAGTAGCTTTGGGGAAGCACCTCAGAACAGCTATTCTATCAGAATAGACCCACCATGACTGTGTCAAGAATCTTTTGCCCAATATACCCATAATAAAACACCTGCATGGAGGGGCCCTAAGTAGCATTTTAATGTCAATGTCAGTCCATCTTTCCGGCCCTGTCTTCTGGGTCCTTTCAGCTTTCCAAAAACTTTATCAGGTATGTTACCTGAGATCTGCTTTAAAGTGGAGATGTCAGGGATCAAACCAGGCACTCCCTTGCAAACGAAGTGTAGGTTTGGCCACAGAGCTGCAAGCACTCCTGCAACTGAGCACTCCAACTGAGGACAGTTGTGGAGTTACCAAGCGGGACAGTAGGAGACGACTGGCTGATTTATGCCACTCAGTGACCTTTTGGAGAAAACAAAAGTTAGATGGCTCCTTTACATTGCTTTGATCAAAAGCCCCCATCAACCATCCAACTGGTGTTTTAAAAGTTTTAAACCATTGTCTGGTAGTGTGAAAATGGTTCCCAAAGCAACAATTCAAATAAACCTCCTAATGATCCTGGAGAAAAGGGGGGGGGTGTTTCTCATATGGAGTTGAAGTAAAGGGTTCTTATTTTAGACATTCCAGCTCAAAGAAAGTCATGGTGGTGGGGTTGATTGTCTCCTTCCCTCCCAAACCCAGTAGTAGGTAAAAATGTTGCCCAAACCTGATTAAAATTATTTTTAGCGTTTGTTTGTTTCGCCCACCCCCACCCCCATAGACATTCATGCCATGTAAAAAATGGTACCATCACAGTTTTAGGTCTTCCTTTGCAGATGGCCACACTAATTGTCCTAGCATGTGTCAAACCCTGAATACAAGGGCTTTCCTCTTCAAGCATAGTTATTAACAGCTTTTAAAGTGTGTGTGTGTGTGTGTGTGTGTGTGTGTGTGTGTGTCTTGTGTGTCTTTCCTTTCCTTTCCCAACAATGTCTAGGACCAGTAGACAGAAACAACTTAGAGGAAACCGCACACACACACACACACACAGAGGAAATCATGTAGCATTTCCGCTCCTTTGGTTTGCTGGAAGTGGTTCTTACTCTTTCCTTGCCAACACATCCAGAAACTATATAATCAGAAGGCCCTTTATGTGGCCTATTAATGGCACATATCCTATTGCACCAGAGGGTCTCAATCCCACCACAGTCACTGGGGCAAGATCAGCATAGGGCTCTTAGGACTCCCACAGAGTCCTATGGATACAGTCACTTTACCATTTGGCATCCTTTTGTGGTGGAAGAGGACAGCTTTATTTTCCATCAAATCCACAGAACCCTGTTTATTCCCCAAACCAGAAAAGAAACCGTTATGCACAGGGAGAGCAGTGTAAGATAGCTTTGTGGGCGGGACCCAATGCACTCGTTCCGTTAGCACAAGGATTCATGCTTGTGTATTGGAACTCTCCTGCCCCTGCATGTACAATGCATCCTCCCAAAATATGGAGCTTTTCGGGAGTTCCCAGGGAGGAGGCAGAAGTTCCATAATTGTACAGGGACGAAATCCTTGCCCTAACGGAATGAGTCACTTAAAACTACCCTGTGTGTGATCCAACCAAAGCCACAGGACACTCCTCTGCAGGTTTACTCAGAAGCAAGTCCCGAGTTAAATGGAGGTTACTCCTCCCAGGTAAGTTTGAGTTAAGTACTGCAGCTTTTAGTGTCTTTAACCAAAATTAATTAAACCCATTGCAAATGGTGGGACTTAGAATCATAGAGTTGGAAGGGACCCCCAAGGACCATCTAGTCCAACCCCCTGCAATGCAGGAATCTCAGCTAAAGCAACCAAGACAGGTGGCCACCCAGCCTCTGCTTAAAAAATCTCCAAGGAAGGATATCTTGTTCTTCATCTTAATCTTGTTTTGCCTGTGCCTGTTTGCTGTTCAGCATGCTCACAAGCTTAGTTTGCTCCATCTACCTTAGTTATGTCTACACGGACTGGCAGCAGGGTTTCAGGCAGAAGTCCTCCCTACTGCTCCTTGGAAATGCTGTTGATTGAATGAGGGATCTTCTAGAGGAAAAGCAGATGCAATGTACTTTTCCAACATAGGACTCAGTCTGAGACCCTGGAAACTGCAACTGCTCCCCACTGGTTATCTGCAGCATCATGCAAGGTGCCACCTGTTCTGGCTGAAGATACGCTCTTCTCATAGTAACATAACAAGACCTTGCTGGGTCAGGCCAATGGCTCATCTAGTCTAGCATCCTATTCTCAACAGTGGCCAACCAAATGCCTCTGAGAAGCCTGCAAGGAAGACCAGGGCACAACAGCATTCTTCCCCACCTGCAATTCCCAGCATCGGGTATTCAGAAGCATATTGTCTCTCATGGAAAACGTAGAACAGTGCCATGCCAATCTCACTATAAATTGGTCCCTGGCTCCATGCTTTATGACCAAAGCCACACACAAGATATATGTTCAAGTTTAATCAGCCCTTCATTGACTTCTGCTTGGCTTGCAAAATAACAACACGTTATTTTGCCCTAGGGGGGTGGGGGGGTGGGGAGGGAATCCACATATATTGCTTATATCATCACTCAGGAACTTGATTTGTTCCTTAGAACTGCATCTTGAGTAGCACTTAAGTAATTTAGTCAGAGAAGGGGTAGTTCTTTTTAGAGAAAATCATATGATAAAATACTTTTTTCTCTCTAGTTTCTTTTCTTTTCTTTTTTCTTTTTTTAAAAAAGCAATGCATTCTTTTGATGCCAGAAAGATTCTGGCTCTGTTGAGTAAAATTTTATGAGGGTTTCTCTTCTGTTGTTTTCTTTAAAAGAAACTTGGGATTTTAAATGAAAAAAACAACAACGAATAAACAATTTACAGATCATTTCTGCTACGCTGCATTTGCTCAGACATCTTGCTTTTATAACTTTGTTCTTGAGAACATTCACCCCAAAATATATAAGGAAAGACACATTTATAAAATAAATTTACTGTTAATTTAGATAACAGACTCCATGATTTATTTACGTGCAGTGTCCACACATGTAGTTTGCAGTGAGCCTGACAATTTTTTTAAAAAAGAAGAAGCTGAAAGAGAAATAGCATTCCTTTAATGTTTGCCCTTTCCATCTTAACATAAAAGATTTATTAAATCTGTTCAAGCAGTCCATTTGCAAAAAAGAAAGGCCAAATTGCTTCTGCAGATAAGTGATCACAAAAATGCAATAATTTAAGGTAGAGATTTGGGGGGCGGGATTGCAGTTCACATCTGGATAGCAAGGTAGGAAAGTAGATGGAAGATGTCACAAACCTTCATATTTCCCCATTCAGTGGGTGCTTTTAAAGCCAAGGTGGGGAATTTTTGACCCAAGCCCAGATGGGAGTTGCAGCTCAGCAATGTCTCAATGGCCAAGGACCCCCCAACTCAATTCAAAGCAACATTTCCCAGCCTGGCACCCTCCAGATGTTTTGGGCTACAACTCTCATCAGCCCCCAGAGTGCTGGGCAGAGCTGGTGGGAGTTGTAGTTCAAAACATCCAGAAGGCAGCAGTTGGTGAAGACTGGCTTCCGAATCTTCAAATCAGTCTTCAGGTTGCAAGTTTTACTTTCGCCTTGCAAAATCTGGGGAAGTCATTTTGTTGTTTGGACCAAGAAACGTGCATCCCAAGTATGTGATTTATTGTCTCGGCAAAGCTTGTGTTCCTTGTTTGTGTTCCTTTCATGCTGCCAGAAAGAGCAGCATTCTCTCTCTCTCCCTCTCCCTTTCTCTTCTTGTTTAGTCATTAGGTCAGGCTGCTGCCATTGTATATTTAGCTGTTTTCTTGGAACTGCCCAGTCAGCTGTTTTTCCTCTTGAGAATTCTAATTGCCTTAAGCAGAAGTTGCTGGGGTGGGTGCATGGCTGAGTGGCAGGCAGTGGCAGCCAAACCACTCCACTCATTTCATTTCAGCTGCTCATCTATTTCTTTCTGCTGGAAATTAGAGCTGTGTGTACCATGTCCTCTGCCTTGCTAATCTCTGAATGATCCTGCTGCCCCCAGGTGCAGTGGTGTATACTGTCCTGCAACCATTGTTAGAGCAAGGTTCAGTTCTCAGTATAGTATTCTTCTGTACGGACGTGTCCACATCATACATTTAAAACACATTTAACACACTCTTTGGGGGCAGGAACAGACAATCATAGGCTTGTGGAGTTGGAAGGGTCTAGTCCATCTCTGACCACTGGTCCTGCTAGCTAGGGATGATGGGAGTTGTAGTCCAACAACAGCTGGAGACACAAGTTTCGGGAACACTGGTCTAGTCCAACCCCCTGCAATGCAGGAATCTCAACTAGATCATACATGACAGATGACCATCCAACCTCTATTTAAAAACCTCCAAGGAAGGAGAGTCCACCACCTTCTGAGGGAGTCTGCTCTCCTATCAAAAAGCTCTTGCTGCCAGAAAGTTCTTACCAATGTTTACTCAGAATCTCCTTTCTTGTAACTTGAAGCCTCTGGGGCAAGAGAAAACAAGCTTGCTTCATCCTCCATGTGACAGCCCTCCACTCAGATATCTCCTTTATGTCAGGCTAAACATACCCAACTCCCTCAATCATTCCTCATAAGACTTGGTTTCTAAACACCTTGATAATATCTATATTTTTTAATAATAATAATAATAATAATAATAATAATAATTTATTTATACCCCGCCCATCTGGCTGGGCTTCCCCAGCCACTCTGGGCAGCTTCCAACAGAATATTAAAATACAATAACCTATTAAACATTAAAAGCTTCCCTAAACAGGGCTGCCTTCAGATGTCTTCTAAAAGTCTGGTGGTTGTTTTTCTCTTTGACATCTCATGGGAGGGCGTTCCACAGGGCTGGTGCCACTACCGAGAAGGCCCTCTGCCTGGTTCCCTGTAACTTGGCTTCTCATAACGAGGGAACCGCCAGAAGGCCCTTGGCACATTGAACACACTTTTGAAGAACATGGTCTCCCCCCAAAGAATCCCAATAACTGTAGTTTACCTGTTTGGGTCTATTACTTCATAATAAAGAGAGTTACAATTCCTAGCCAACTACAGCTCCCAGGATTCCCTTGGGAAAGCCAAGTGCTTAGAAAGGGCTTTAAATTTATGATGTGGATAAGCCCTGCTGCTGCTTAGCTTTAGCAGGGCAGTGGAATTACAACCTTTGTGCCAGGACCGTTTCAAAAAAGCTTGTTTGGGAGAACTTCCAACTGGGTTATGCTCCACATTCAGTTTATAGATGGGTTTTCCATCGGAGACAGCAAAATGTCATGGACTGTCCCTATTTAGTCATTATCGGAATTAAAACACCACTGATTTTAGTGGGTGTGGCTATTTAACAACCTCTCTTCAGCCTTTTAAAAAACAGCCTTTTAAAACTGAAATGCTAAATCAAATATATTGACAGATGTATACTTGATGTGGCAGCAAGCACATGATAGAGGCTGTCCCCCACTGCTACCCCATGCAAAGTGTCATTATGCGCATTTTGGGGCTGGTGATGTTTTGAATCTTCTATTCATTCCACTCCTTCCTCTTCATACTTCCTTCTGCTTGTGCTCCCCCCCCCCCCTCTTTTCAAGAAACCTTAAGCAAAGGACACATTCTGCATTTCCACTTCTACAATGGAAGGAAATGCTTTGGGGCCCAGATGTTGCAGCTCTAGACGCTGTTAAGCTGCTTAAACTTCACCGAAGGTCAATACAAGTTATGCATCTCACACACAGAAAGAACAGCACAGGGATTGCCACCTTCCCCACAGGTCTCTCCTCTGTGCCAGAACACCCTGCTAGGCACGTAGCTTCAGGGCCAGGCTGCCCTTTTACCTGGGACTATCCTCTTTCCATGGGATGCGGGTGGCGCTGTGGGTTAAACCACAGAGCCTAGGACTTGCCGATCAGAAGGTCGGCGGTTCGAATCCCCACAACGGGGTGAGCTCCCGTTGCTCGGTCCCTGCTCCTGCCAACCTAGCAGTTCCAAAGCACATCAAAGTTCAAGTAGATAAATAGGTACCACTCTGGCGGGAAGGTAAACAGCGTTTCCGTGCGCTGCTCTGGTTCGCCAGAAGCGGCTTAGTCATGCTGGCCACATGACCCAGAAGCTGTATGCCGGCTCCCTCGGCCAATAAAGCGAGATGAGTGTCGCAACTCCAGAGTCGTCCGCGACAGGACCTAATGGTCAGGGGTCCCTTTACCTTTTTATCCTCTTTCCATAGGGCAAGGCAGGCCAGGGGACAAATGCAGACATCCCAAGGAGGAGGAGGGGAGTGTGAAGAAAGCAGCCTGGTGTACCCTGGTAAAATTTGCATTGATTGATCCACCCACTTTTGCCTCTGGCCCCACCCACTACTGGCATGTGGCCCCTGGAAAGTTGCCCTTAAAGGAATGTGGTCTTCCTGCCCCTAGAGCATCAACACCCCTTTCTTTAAGGTTAAACATCCTCAGGCAAGCACAAGAGACAAGAGGAAAGCCCTCATAAGCCAGTGTTTTTTGCTGCCTTGGGAACCGTATTCTTATGTGGGAAATGCTGGCTATTTTAATATGTTAGAGTGAAATGTGTTGTAATCCCTGAATGTTAAAATGTGTGAGAGAGAGGGGGGAGAGAGAGAAGGAGGGAATTTAGCATTCAGGGGAATATTTTATGACACTAGGCCACCTGGTAGTCCCTCTTTATACAATGTCATTACAAAGATGCAAACTGCAACACCTAATGCAAAACAAGTTTCGTGGTTCCTCTGCCTATTGTTGGGGAAGGCGGATACCGCATCACCAAAAGCAATTCCTCTAATTTCATGGTATAAGTCTCCTCTGTCAACTCTTTCCATCTTCAGTTGTGGTCAATATGTACTGTCTCATACAGTGTGTGTGGGGAAACCAAAATCATAGTTGGGGAGAATTCCTTCCTGTGTCCTATTAAAATGCCATGGCATTCTTAATACTTAGCCAAGCTTGGTGGTAGGTTCCTTCTTCTTCGGGTTTGGTCGCTTACCCTACTGTGTACTCCTGACCAAGTCATTTTTTTACACCCCTTCCCATTTTTTTTCCATGCTGCATCTGCTCCTGCCTTGCCTAAATGCACTCAGTCTTCACAAACCTGTAAAGTTCTGAATACTGACGTGCTTCTGACACGATGGCAATGTCAGAAAAGCAGCCCTAGTTGACTTGTAGGATGGGTGACTCATGTTAATTGTTGAGAAGCAGGCCAGAATCTGCTTTGAAACAGTTTTTAGCAGCTTGAACTTTGCTGTGCTCATTTGCTAAATTTAAACCAGATTATCTCTTTGGGATACAACTGTGTCAAACTTTGGCTTCTTACAGTTTTGAGACTGACATTTTCAGTCTCTCCACAGTTCGTGATTTACAATGTCTATTATGGATCACTCAGTTCTATAGTAATAGCATAGTAAGATTATGAAGGACGGCACTGTGGTCTAAACCACTGAGCCTCTTGGAATCTTGCTGATTGGAAGGTTGGCGGTTTGAATCCCCGTGACAGGGTAAACTCCCATTGTTCTGTCCCAGCTCCTGCCAACCTAGCAGTTCGAAAGCATGCCAATTCAAGTAGATAAATAGGTACTGCCGCTGTGGCGGGAAGGTAAACAGTGTTTCCATGCGCTCTGGTTTCTGTCACAGTGTTCTGTTGCGCCAGAAGTGATTTAGTCCTGCTGGCTACATGACCCAGAAAGCTGTCTGTGGACAAATGCCGGCTCTCTCGGCCTGAAGCGAGATGAGCACCGCACCCTATGATCGCCTTTGACTGGACTTAACCATCCAGGGGTCCTTTAAGATTATGAATATAGGAAGCAGCCTTATAATTGTCAGACCACTGGTCCATTTGTCTCGGTATTGTTAGTGTTAGAAACTGAGATATGAAAGCTAGGAGCTAGCTAGGAGCTTAAACCTAAGTTATGGACACAACAATGGAATGTCTAAGCATGCTTTTTCATAACAAGAATACGAAGCTGAAGATGAATGAACTGCAGCTGAAATACTATGTTCATTTTTCACATGGTCTAATCCTTCCCCTGCCCACCCACCTAATATTCATAAGAGGGTCTCTTCTCCAGTCTTCAGAGAATAGCTGGAAGCGGGGAGGCAGAAATAGCTCCTTCTTTCCTTCCACTCTGCAGTTTTAATCTGAAATCTTAGGTGCGGTACGGTTCCCAGAGTTCAGAAACTGCTCGTGCTAATGAAATTCCCTGTCGCAAAATGCACCCGAACAATGAGAATTTTGAACACTATTGTCCACACTGGCTAGCAGCAGCTCTCCAGGATGCCAGATGGGGAGTTTTTTCCAGTTCTACCTGGATCTGCCAGGGATTGAACCCTGGCAGAACATCACTGAGCTAAGGCCCTTTCCCTAACTGAAACCACCTGTTATAATTACAAACTTTACCTGTGCTTTGCATCTGTGAAGTGATGGTATAAACACAATCTCTCTGTTCTGATTTGATTGTGCTGAATCAAGAAAGCAAAGAACACACAAACAGTAGGAGCCTGCCGTTGGGAGTTTATAATACCAGCATATCTCTTTCTGCCTCTCCCTCCTTCCCAGGCTCTCTTAGGAGGTGATTAAAACAAAAGGGACAGTCCTTCATCAGAACTGCATAAACCCATCAAGGACTCATCTGGGTACTTTATGGTGAAAGATCCTTGCTAATTAACTGCCACAGAGTGATGGATTTTCACCCCCAGCCCAGCTGTCACAATGGGCGATGTGAATCATTTGCTCTGGGTTTAAAATGGTGTGATCCTTGAGAAATGGGCCATTTATTGCAATGGAAACCTGGTGTGTGTGTGTGTGTGTGTGTGTGTGTGTGTGTGTGTTCAAAGAAAAAGAATATTAACCATTTCAAGTTCCAGGGAAAATAGCCAGGGAAAGTTTGGGCTTTAAATGAGGGTGCCAGCCTGTCTGGAAGGGCTTCGTATTATACTGTGAAGTTTTCAATGCCTGGAAACATTTGCAAACAATGGCTTTCCATAAAGGAGCAGGAGCTGTGGTAGGAAGCAATGTGGAGGTGAGTGGCATTGGCTGGGTACAAAATAAGTGCAGATCTCCTCTGTCTCAGACAGCAGCCAACTCTGCAAAACTGCAGTTTGCTGCTTGGGGCAAAAGTATGGTGCTATCCATTTTCCATTCTAGATACAGAAGTCATACATACAGGATGGCAGTGGAATCTCAGGTCACATGCACACCTCACACTGAAATCACTGTTATACCACTTTAAAAGTCATGGCCCTCCACCCCACCCCCCACAAAAAACAACAGCAACCCATGGTGACTGTAGTTTGCTAAGGGTGCTGTGAATTGTAGTTCTGAGAGGTATCTAACTATTCTGATCACCCTTAGAAGTGGCAGTTCCCATGACTTTCAAAATGGTACCTTAGTACTTTAAATCTATGGTGTTGATGTGTCCATTACACAGCACCTGTGAAGTGTTAGCATCTTCCCCTGCACCTGAAGTAGCAGTCTAGTTTAGGGTGGCCAGGACAGGTCATGGGAACTTAAAATCAGCAAGGAGTCTACTGCCATGCACCTCCCCCACCCCCAGCATCTGCTTCCTGAGGCAGTCGCCTCACCTAGCCCAATGGTAGGAGTAGCTCTGCTACAGACAGCCACACTGATAAGTATGTCCGTGTGAGGAGATTCATAGAAATAATGTTTCCTGTCTCCTCTTTCTCTCTGCATCCCCCAGGAAGCCTCTCCAAAGCATTACAATGAGGAATGGGGCATGGAGGGTTGCTGGTGGAAGGGCGTTAGCACCCAAAATCAGGCAGAAGCTTTGGTGGTGGTGTCAGGGTGCTGAGCACTTTTTGGGTGTTGGAATCCTAGGAAACATTCAGTCTCACTGTCAATGGAAGCTTGTTCTGTGTGGCCTGTCTGCATGTGGGATGCAGTATTTACGTGGACCTGATATTCCATCTTTGCCATTGCTGGGGACCCAACAGCCACAGACTCTACTGCCCTGGACAGCTGCTGCCTGTCAGAACAGACAACACTGCGCTAGATGGCCAAAGTAGATTGACCTGGTATCAGACAGTTTCCTGAGTTCTTGGAATTTGGAGTATACTGGTTTTTCAGACTCCTTACTTATCTGAACAATCTGCCAATCAGAGCATTGTCTGCTACTCTGACTTAGAGGTGGGCGGGGGAGGCTGTATTTTTATTTATTTATAAATATATTCATATACTGCTCTATCATGAAAAATATATCACAGCTGTTTACAACAATATAAAAGCGTGAAACCAGACAAAGAAATCATAAAAGGTTAAAAACTAGATAAAAGGAAATTAAAAACAAACATCAGTACAGTGGTGCCTTGGGTTAAGAACTTAATTCGTTCTGGAGGTCCGTTCTTAACCTGAAACTGTTCTTAACCTGAAGCACCACTTTAGCTAATGGGGCCTCCCGCTGCCGCTGCGCCGCCGCCACGTGATTTCTGTTCTCATCCTGAAGCAAAGTTCTTAACCTGAGGTACTATTTCTGGGTTAGCAGAGTCTGTAACCTGAAGTGTATGTAACCTGAAGCGTCTGTAACCCAAGGTACCACTGTAGATCCATTGTGGGGGGTGCATTCTTAACTAGCTGCATAGTTCTGGAGGAATAGAAACGTTTTCAGCAGGCTTTTAAAAGTTGGCACAGAAGGTGCCCACTGAATCTCTATTGGCAGGGAGTTCCACAGGGCTGGGCCAATGACACTAAAAGCTTGATTTCTCAATGTTGTCAAATGAGCCTTGCCAACTTGGGGGATGACCAATGACACTCCTGCTAATGAACTCAGTGATATATAAGGTTTCAGGCAATCCCTGAGATATCCTGGACCCAAATTGTCAGGGCTTTATAAATCAATACAAGAACCTTGAACCCAGCTCATGCAAGCAAGACCTGATTGCAACAGCAGCTCTCCCCTCCAGTGGTTTCCAGCAGCTGTCATTCAGAAGCATAACTGATTATGGAGGCAGATCATAGGCATCATGGCTGGTCCCCTTTGACAGCCTTTACCTCCAGAAATCTGTCTAATCTTCTTTCAGTATCACCCAAAGGACAGGACGTAGGCAGATGTAGGGTGAGGGTTTCACATCCTCACTTTCAGCTTCTGCTAGCCATGTCATGGACTATCATCCTAGAAGTTTTTGTGTCCACTGTCAGGTGCTGTACAAATGACTTTCGCTCAGCTGAGCAGTTTTAAAATTGTGTCTGCTGAAGAATTGGTGCTTTGATTCAGTGGCTTACACAGGTCATTAATCTGCATAATTATGCCAGCATTGTGTGCTTATTTGCCTGTATTGTGTTCTTATCGCCTTCCCAGGGTCGCCATGTGAAGACTGGGCAGCTTGCAGCAATCAAGGTTATGAATGTGACGGAGGTGAGCAGAGAGATCACCAGGCTTTTCTGGAAGTGTTGAGGGGGTTCTACGGAAAAGAATCAGTTTCTAGCTTTCTGTTACACTCTAGCTTGAAGAAGAAATGGAACGGAAGGTTGTTTAGGGGTGGCAACATCTGGCAATTTCAGTTTCTCTTGGTTCCTCCAGCCTTGGTTTTCCAGCCTTAAATTAAGCTCTCCAAGTTTAACAACTTATGGGTTTGTTTGTTTGTTTGTTTGTTTGTTTGTTTGTTTGCTGGCTTGCTGGCTTGTTTTTAAGTTTTCGTGAAAATTCCTAAGATTTTAGTTTAAGTTTCTCCTAATATATTCATTTTTATACATTTCTGCAAAGCAACCTTTTCCTAATATAATGCATCTCTGTTTGCCATTTTCACAAATATATGCATTTATATGCATGCTTATAACTCTAGCATAGCCATTTTTTCTACATTTTAACTGCCCAGAGAACTGAGAGTTGTTCGGAGTTTACTGGTTAATACTACAAGTTACAAGAGGGGCGTTATAAGGGACCCATCCCTGAGTGTTAAAATTATGGCTTCTTTATGGGAGAAAATGATCTGCTTGTATAAATACAGTTCTTTGCACCACACATCCCTTTTCCAAAGGCAACTGAGGATGGTTATATAGGCAGCTGGTCCCATTTTCAATCATGCTTGTGCAATTGGGGCATGGCAGTGGATGATGCTTAGTTGTGTATATTTTTCTGGTCTATAATAATGAAGCAATGGAGCCTCTTCCTACTTATTTCTGGGTGATTATCTGTTTCCAGAGATAGCAAATAGAAGATTTCCTGTCGGTTCACTGCAGCCCCTGCTGCGTTTTCATAACATCACTGCCCCCTGCATATACCAGCCGTTTGCTCTGTGAAATCTAGGCCACTGTAGACAGGCCGGCAACCCACAAGTTGTTGATGCAAATACATCTTTCAATTCCCCACCCCACCAGTTGTTTAAAAGAAGAAAGAGGTGGGGGGGGCAGTTTTTATTTGCTGCCGCCCAGCTTGCAAATTGGTGTGGCAGGACTACAAATCTGAGTGGATACGTTGGGCTCCCTACTACCAGCTAGATGGTTGACCCAGTGTTGGCTTCTCTGACTGGTGGTAGCTGTCAAAGGTTTTGTACTGAAGTTTTTTTTTTTTTTTAAAAAAAGAAGGAATAAAACATGGACTATGAATCACCATGATTGACCTGGAAGGGAGAAATCTGACCAATTGGGACCCCCTGCTGCATCATCAGTTCCCTGCTCAGGGACCTTTTGCATTGGTTTGCCAAAACAAGTTATGCTTTCACTCTTGATTAGGTGACACGGCTGCTTTTCTAATCATAATGCCAAGGTCTCTGTGAGCCATTATCAAAAGCAGCAGAAATGCAAACTGATCAGCTTGTACAGGGGAGACAGACATTGCACATCGTCATCCGTTTCGATCCATCGCGGCTGTTCTGTGTGCACAAAACATACCATAACTGCTGAGTGTGGTCCACATTGCAGGCCTAGCAGGGCCCAGATCAACACCTGGGATCTTCTGGGTACAAGGCTCTGTCACTGAGGTGCTGCCATTGAAAAGGCCTTTTCTTTCCTTTCCTTTTTTTTGCACCCTCGGCTTTTAAAGTGGCTGTGAAGTGTAGTTTGCTCTGTTTGAAGGACTCTGGCAGCTTAGTGGCTCTGGGTCCCCCTTCATTTTTAGGCTTTGATCTTGAGCCACTTCATTGTAAACTGCTCAGGCAGCAGGATGCTGTGGTGATCACCCTGGGACGATTTGCCCATCTGTCAGGAAAAGCTGCTTCAGTGTCGAGCTTTTGGGAGGGGCCTGGGAACTTTCAGTCCGCTGCATAGGATATGAGAGTCAGTGTGGTTTTTGCAAGCATCTCCCCAGCGCCCGCACTTCCTGTTATCTGACAGAATTAACTGGGCAGGGCGCTTTTTCGACAAGATCAAAGTCTCGGTTGCATTCTTCTTTTTGAGGGGAAACGGATATAACGAAGGCAGCTGCCAGACACTCTAGTTCATTCGGCTCTTATTCCTTTGTGTTCCTCCATTCATAATGCCAGATAAGTACTGCAAACTAATCGTAAATTCACACAGTGGATTTCAAGGCTGCTATTCAACTGATGGGCTGGGACCCACCAGTGGATCGTAGCCTGATTCAAGGTGGGTTGCAACAGGAGCACTCCCACCATGCAAATGTATAGTAGAAGATTAAGAGATGGGTCTTCAAAGACATATTTGGACCCTAAATGGGTCTGGGGCCTGAAAAGATTGAAGGTGCCTGCTTTTTATTGTATGCATTATGTCAATAAGTGCGGCTCTGTAAGATACCCAAGATTAGTAGCCCTAAAGTGTAGTTGGAGGTTGCGTTTGAGATAACGGTGGCACAATAGCTCAGTTGTTCAGTACACGCTTTCCATGTGAAGGTTAAGTTTCCAGCAACTCCATGTAGGGATGGAAAAACAGCCGTCGCATGTTGTAGAACATCCTTCCTCAATCTTGGGTCATCAGATATTGTTGGGCCACACATCCCACCACCCTTGACCACTCTGGCAATGAAGGATGGGGGTGTTAGGAGTTGAAGTCTAGCAGTATCTGGAGACCCAAGATTGCTGACTCCTGGTGTAAACAATACCAAGCAAGATGGAACTATGGTCTGCCTCCAAATAGCTTCATATGGGTGTCTTTTTTTGGGGGGGGGAGCATTTTAATGCTGCGACTGTAGTCCATTTCACAACACTGATGCACAATTTGCATGCACAGTTTATCCCTTCCATATAAACGTGCAAGCATCTAAGTAGGATCAGCTACATTGTTTGTTGAATCTGTGGTAGATTTTCACGCCTGTGTTTTTTTGTTTTGTTTTTTACAAGAACCTTAACACAGCAATGGCTTCGCAGTGAATGGGTGCCAGGTTTTCAAGTAAAGACCAGCTGCTTTGTACTATTTTGCAGAAAGCTGAGCTGATAGCCTGTGACAGGTACCCCTCTGAGCCCTGTGCTCCAGGTGGTTGTTGGATAGCCTTCTTCCAAATCTAAATCCAGCCCACCTACCGGTAGTGAGTTTATGGTGGATGCGAAGCACAGCTTTTGCTTCTCGAAAAATTGGGGGAAGATTTATAATGCTTTGTAATGCCTTTGGAAAGTGCTCGGAAACTTCAGCTTTGGGAGCATGCAGCTCCCTTTTTACAACAGCTCTACAGGCTGGCTACCTGTCTGTTTCCGAGCACAATTCAAAGTGCCATTTATGACCTATAAAGCCCTATATGACTTAAGTCCAAACAGTCTGAAAGTCTAAGCTGTCTGAAAGACTGTACAGTCATACCTCGGGTTGAATATGCTTCATGTTGAGAGCATTCGAGTTGCGCTCTGTGGCAACCTGGAAGTAACAGAGTGCGTTACTTCCGTGTTTCGCCGCTCGCGCATACGCAGATGGTCAAAATGACGACATGCGCAGAAGCTGCGAAAAGCAACGCGCATGTGTGCAGATGTGCCATCGCTAGTTACATTTGCTTCTGGATGCGAATGGGGCTCTGGAACAGATCCCATTCGCATCCCGAGGTACCACTGTACTGTATTCCCTCATATGCACCTGCCCAGGTTCTAATACCTTCAGGGGAGGCCCTCCTCTCAGTTCTGCCACCCACAGCCACACTGTGGAGAGGGCCTTCTCGGTGGCTGCTCTCAGACTTTGGAACTCCCTCCCTAGAGAAGCTAGACTGGCTCCCTCATTGTTGTCCTGCTGTCAGGCTAAGATCTTCTTGTTCCAATGTGGTTTTAAGAACTGACTGTTTTCAGACCCTCCAAGTGTCCCTATTTTCCAGGAACTTCCCTCATTTAGAGAAATCGTCCCAGTTTCTGATTTGATCCCGGAATGTCCCACTTTTCCTTAAGACGTCCCTATTTTCATTGGAGAAATATTGGAGGGTATGGAGTTATCTGACCTCTGAGCTGTCTGAAGACAATCCTCTATAGAGAAGTTTTTTTAAAAAATTGTTTAATGTTTTATTATGTTTTTATGTATGTTGGAAGCTGCCCAGAGTGGCTGGGGCAACCCAGTAAGATGTGTGGTGTAGAAATAGTAAAATTATCATTATGGAATGGGACGCCCCTATTTTCAGTGGAAAAATGTTGGCGGGTATGTGCTTTTAATGAGGGGTCTGGTGCTATGCTGTTTTTGTGGTGATTATATTTTTTAACAGTATATTCTGAGTTGGCACCTGTCTGTCTCAGGAGACAATGCGTTCTGAACTGCAGGCCCAAAGGAAGGCTCATGGGAGTGGTTGGGTGCAGGTATACCAGAAAAAGGCTCTCAAAAAAAGTAGCACCTACAAAAAGGTGTAGACTTACAGGAAATTACCCTGCCAGGTTTACAGAAGGACACTGTGGTAAGGAGATAGCTTGTCCACACCTAAGCAACATTTATAAGTACTTTAGAAAACAAAGCAGCACCTGACCAGATGAGGGCATGTGGCAAATACCCAAATCTTGCACATTGTTCCCTGTTCTGGGCTCAGAGCCCAACACCCCAAGCCCCCAAATAAGGATAACTTCAAAGCAAGCCAATTAGCCTGTATCAAAGCGAACACATATAAACATATATGAGCTCATTGCTACAACAGCTACCAATTAATTGTGGGGTTATCTTGACTACCAAGATGGCGGTTGCAGAGCTTCCAGAACAGTTCACCTTTGGTTCAGCACACAATGGAAGAATGTACCTTTGGGGGTAAAGTCAAACATTTGGAGAGTTACAGCACCTGCTGTAGTTTTTGAAACCAATATGGGTGAGACATGTTTTGTTGCAGCTGGGGCAGATGAAGGTGTCTGGTTGTGCTACTGAAGATGCACCATGGTGCTTCTTCTCTCTGTGCTCCTCCCAGTAGTCATTCCTCCTCTGGTCACTGCTGTGGATAGATAACTTAAATGTCTGTCTTCAGGCACTGTGATCGTCTGCAAGGGCTTTCCACATGGCGGAGTTAATGTTGTCATGTGATAGCTAGATGATAGATAGATGATAGATAGATAGATAGATAGATGATAGATAGATAGATAGATAGATAGATAGATAGATAGATAGATAGATATGTTTAATTGCTTTTTATGATTTGGGGGGGGGGTCTGTTTTTAGCTGTCTTCCTTTATCTATAAGATGCCTTGTGTCCCTGTCAGGGGAAAAGGTGGGGTATCAATAAATATATACTAATAACAATACTTATAGAGGAGGTCATCGGAAATGAAGTTAGCCATAATGTGAATGTCTTTCTTTTGAGGTTAAAGGTGTGTGCTTTGCACCTTAGGTCTGGGTGGGTTTCAGATTGGTTTCTGAATGTAAACATCAACCCAAGAAATAACACATGTCAAGCAAGCAACATCTCCTTCGCATGTCAGAGCTGCTTTGAACAACAGTTTGTTCAAAGCCGGCTCTGCCATAGGGCAAAATGAGGGAGTAGCCTCAGAAAACTAATTCTGAAAGAGCAGAGAGCATACAATTCAGATTAATGGATCTAAGTGAGGCATATCCATTAATGGGTGTAATTTGAGAAGGACCAGCATTGAAAAGAGACTAGTATTTTTTACTGCCAGGGAGGTGGGGAGGTGCTTGTAGGATTTTCTACTTCAAGGTTACAGAGTAACTTGGCTAGTCTTGGGCAATATGTACCACCGTGATGTGTGAGGTGTAAGATACCATTTGGTTCTCTCCCTCAAACAGCAAAATGCCTTGGACTGGTCCTGCTGTTGTTTACAGGCCAGATACTACCTAAGCAAATTCTGGGTGCTTTGATCCTCATTGCATTGGAGAGCAATTTCCATCAGCATCATGACATATGGAAGTAGTGCATTTAACGTCATTGAAATTTACTCGGAGTCGAGGGTGGATTTCATGCTCTTTATTCAGCTCATAGTGGTGAGGAGGAATGAAAGTTCCCCCCAGAATGTCTGCTTTATATACATTACTTACACAATGGGCCCCACGTGATTGGCTAATTCTGGGATTCTCCTGTAGGCCAAACAGGTTGCGGATTCACTTCCACCTGGAGTTGGATTGGGTGGCTCCTGTGGATGAATCAGACTGCTGCATCCTGGATCCTATTGTTCTAGGACCAATCAGACTGCTGCATTCTGAATCCTATTGTTCTAGGACCAATCACACTGCTGCATTCTGAATCCTATTGTTCTAGGACCAATCACACTGTTGCATTTTGGATCCTATTCAACTCAGTACATAACAGTCATGTGCAACTAAGCCCTTAGCAGTTGGTGGACCTGTTTGCCAAGCACTTGTCAGGTCTCGTTTTAAAGCTCTCCAAGCTTGTGGCAGTGAGTTCCACAAACACTGCCTTGAGTAATTTTTCTTCACTGGGCTCAGGTCAGGCTTCTAAGAACTCTCTCTGTATATTGATGCCCCTGTAATCTCCCCCCCCCCCCTTCTTTTTGCCCTAGGATGAAGAAGAGGAAATCAAACTGGAAATAAACATGTTGAAGAAATATTCCCATCACAGGAACATTGCAACATATTATGGAGCATTTGTAAAGAAAAGTCCTGTGGGTCAGGATGACCAGCTGTGGGTAGGTATCCAGTTTTCTCTTTGTGCATCTTTAAAGGTCCCTGTTTAATCAGTTACTCTCAGTGCCCATTTAGGGAATAGAGGTTTTCCCCCCATTCAGCTCCTTTATATCCTCTCTTTTTCTCTCTCCGTCTCCCCTCTTCATTCCTTTATTCCTGAACTAAGAGAGTAATTCGGTGTCACACTTTCCCCAACATTCTGTCAGGGCAAGCATTTCAGAACAATTCCCTTCCCCTTCCACTGCACTGGTAGAAGCTTCCACTACTGGGACCAGTTAGTAGAATCAGGGTGTAGAAGAATTTCCGAAAATTCCTTTACATACCCAGCTGCTCATTGCACTCTGCAAATATCATCTTATCAGGAAGTCTGTTCCGCATGAAATGAGAATCAGGCCTTTCGTGTGGTGGCACGTACCATTTGAAACATATCATACAGGAACCATTTCTATTATTTTTGGCACCTATTGAAGACTTTCCTCTTTCAACAAGTCTTCTAAGTGGAGATTGTTATCCTATTATTTATTATTATTTCTATTTATTGCATTTATATATCACCTATATTTTGAAAGGAACTCAAGGTCTCCCCCCCCCATTTCACCCTCACAACAACCCTGTTAGGTAGGTTAGGCTCAGATATGATGACTGGCCCAAGGTCACCCAGAGAGCGTCATGGTTTGAGTACAGGTTCGAACCCTGCTCTCCCAGGTCCTAGTCCAGCACTCTAACCATTAGGCCACACTGGCTTGCACTGCACCAACCTCCCCATTGGCTGACCTTTCCAAGCAAGCAGCAGCAATGTGGCCAAGCAGCAGTCACAGGTGAGCAGAGGCACTCCACATTTTCTGCTTGTAACTAATCTAGGTCAGAAGGAAGGAAAAGAGAATGAGGAGTGGATGAACCATGCTTGTCCTGGGAAGGGAAACACTTCCCTTTTTCCTCTATTCACAAGGGACACCAGTGCATAGATCAGGAAGCTATTTGGCTTATCCTGCCTGCAGTTTAGTATCTGGGAGACATGGGCTAATATTTTGTTAGGGAGGATCGTACATTAGTGCAGAACATGGGACTCATTGGCCTTCAGGTCTTCTCCATGCCTGTAACTTTGTGGCTGCATAGGGAGATCAGCCATGGTTATCGACCATCTGGAAGCCGACTGATGGCCACTGTAATTGCCGTTTTGCACAGTTGTCCATGAAATTAGCAGTTGTGACCAGAGCAAAGGAATCTAATAGATGCAAATGTTGACTGTGGCATTAGAAGGTGCTTTAGTTATCTATACATATTTTAAAAGGTTATTACAGGCAAGATGGAAACAACGGGAACATTAGCAACTTAATGCAGTGTGTTTCTGCATGAGTATGTTTGTTTTTAATATCGTTGACCAGCAGCCATTCCATCAGGCTGTAGTAGAGAGAGAGGCAAGGCAATTTCAATGGCTCTCCCAAGGCGCCTGCTCCATCTGGTTCTTTCTGTCCTCAGCTGTCATCTAGCAACAGCCATTTCTTCAGGCAGATGGAAAGCAAGATCTCACCATCAGCTTGGCTGAGAGACCAGCTTCATTTGGTCCCTCCTCTTCTCTCTGAACATTTTCCATTCCAGATGGCCTTTATAAGAGCTGCTATGGAGCTTTTACGAACTGGGGTCTGAATATGTGTGTTTTCCTCTTCCCTCCTCATCCTTTCTTCTTTATGTATTGTGTCTTTTAGATTGCAAGCAGGAAGTGGCTTGGGTGTGTTTCTTTTAACTGATATTAGAGAAGTCACTTTGGGAGCTCTTGTGGCTAAAAGGCATGGTAAAAAAATTGCTGCTGATAAATAAATAAACCTGGTAAATGTGCTGAAAATAATTGCCAATTAGTTTACAGGGTTTGTTTTGTGTGCTTGATTGGTACCTGTGGCAAAAGTGATGCCTAAAGACACCCCAAAATTAAGAACTGGTCAAATTCTAGTATTAACAGGAGCTTAAAGATGCTCTTCTTCCATCCTTGAACAGTCACTTTCTAAAGCAGATCCAGCTCATTCATTATTTGAGATGGCATGGAATAACAACATAGTGGTCCCCACCCTTTTGCCAGCCATTAGATTTGCTTGGCAAGTGCTAGGAACACAGTAATTATTCAGCCATACATACACAGGAAGCTAACTTGCACTCAGTTCAGATGGCATGCCCAAACCACAGTTTGTCTCCCAGGGGCAGTGATTGTTTATTTTCTAAATGTATTAGACACTCAGTAGCTATTGCTCTCTGGGCATCATATGAGAAAACAGTAAAAAACAGGATAAAACCACAAAACCCAACAGCATACAATATTGAAGCCACGGCAGGTATACCAATTGACACTGGTCAAACCTTAAGCAAATTGCTTTAAAATTAAAGTAATGACTGCTCCCCACATTAAATGGGGGGTGCCCTTTGTGTGGTCGCACACAGCCCCCTGGACCCTATGTGGCACCATTAGCACAGGCTTGGCTTCGCCTCCCCCCAGGTGGGATACCTGGAGATCTCCGCCTACCTCAGCCAGTTGCCCAATCCCACCTGGAAAGGTGTTGCCAAGGTGATCAGGCCAGGTAGGGAGAGGGACCACCTGCCCACACAATAAGAGGAGGATCTTACCAATAAATAAATAAAATGTTGCTTTTAACTGCAGCCAGGTAAATAATAATAATATACCTGTTACTTAAATTTCTTCTTTTCAGCAATAAATAACTGCTTTTGCTCTTCCCCAGCTGGTGATGGAATATTGTGGAGCTGGTTCTGTGACAGATTTGGTGAAGAAGACAAAAGGAAACTGTTTCAAAGAAGACTGGATTGCATATATATGCAGAGAAGTTCTCAGGGTAGGAGTCACCTCCATGAAATACAGAAGCAAACATTAATTTTTGTTTGGGTCAGACTTGGGATGGCATGCATCTGACACCATCATAGTACTAAGTGTGAACTCAGTAGCTGTGCTATGATGACTTCGTCTATGGAGCTGCTGGAAAATGAGGAAGTTATCAGCAACTCTTCAGGGGAATTCTGATGTTTTCAGAAGCAGGAAAGAGAGGATAAAGTGGGGATTCCATGTAGCCCAGTGAGCTTGCTCTGTGGCAATGGAATGGCAGTCTGTGAGGAGAGGAGGCAGAAGCCAGACAGTATGTTAGAAGAGCAGCTGGCCCCATGCATGGAGGTAGCACGCTTTCTTAAAATTAAACCTCAGAGAACTGCAATATTGAAATATACTCGGAGTCAAGTGTGGATTTCATGCTCTTTATTCAGCTCATAGTGCAAGGAATGGAATTTCCCCCAAACTGTCTGCTTTATATACATTATTTACACAATGGGCTCCACATGATTGGCTAGTTCTGGGATTCTCCTGTAGGCCAATCAGGTTGTGGATTCACTTCCACCTGGAGCTGGATTGGGTGGCTCCTGCGAACCAATCAGACTGCTGCATTCTGAATCCTATTGTTCTAGGACCCATCAGACTGCTGCATTTTGGATCCTATTCAACTCAGTACATAACAAAAATCTTACCTAGCAACCTAAATTTTGCTTCTAGAATCTGTATTTTTCAACGTAAGTGGTGCCAGCATGTGCCATGGCTGCTGTCATCTCCCTGAGTTATTGGTCCTCTTGCTGAGGATTGTGGGCTTCCCATCAGAGCATCTGGCGCTGGACACTGTGAGAACAGGATGCTGGACTAAATGGGCCTTGGCTTGATCCAGCAGGGCTCTTCTTATGTTTTTAGGTCCTTGTCCTTAGCCTATCTAGACAGCGCACAATGTCAACACTATTGGGCAAGTCACCATACAGTCAACTGCATTGCACTATGTTCTTTATTACAAGGACCTCCCTCCCACTATCCACCCCAGATGATTATCTTTAGATGTTGAATGAATGAGGCAGTGAGAGAGGTCATTTCCTCACGCAAGATACGAGCTTTGTTGTCTAGTTTGAATAGAAGCAGGAAGGGGCAAGATAGCTCAGTGTGGTTTTTTTTATCTTCCAGGGATTAGCACACTTACATGCTCATCATGTTATCCACCGAGACATTAAAGGGCAGAATGTGCTCCTGACAGAAAATGCTGAAGTGAAGTTGGGTATGTGTTCCTTGTCTTTTTTGATGGGGACTGTTATGTGCTACTGAATGCATCCCTTGCCGCTACAACGCACAACGAGTAGCGAAGCTTCAGAGGTAACTGTAGTGCTGTAAATAGGGACACTTGAAGGATTTTACATTTGTGAATTTTGAGGCAAGCAGACCCTGATCCACAGCCCCCAGACTAATGTGGGGCTCAGAGTGTAATCAGGTTCCTCACATCTCTGAATTCTGTAGTGCAGTTCTCAGCTCGAAAAGCCTTTTTAAAAGTGCTAAGGTGCATACATTAAGAAATGCATACATTGAAATAAAATACATATACAGTGGTACCTCTGGTTACGTACTTAATTCGTTCTGGAGGTCTGTTCTTAACCTGAAACTGTTCTTAACCTGAAGCACCACTTTAGCTAATGGGACCTCCCGCTGCTGCCGCGCGATTTCTGTTCTCATCCTGAAGCAAAGTTCTTAACCCGAGGTACTATTTCTGGGTTAGCGGAGTCTGTAACCTGAAGTGTATGTAACCTGAAGCGTATGTAACCCAAGGTACCACTGTATAAATATGACTTTGCATATCCACTCATTGAAATTTGTGAATATAAGATTAACTAAGAAAAACAGGGCAGAATGGATTTGTGAAACAATGCCAGCAAAATGGCTGTGGCCTGGAAAGAGGCAGATCCACCCACCCTTTGTCACGAAGATACGGAATTATTGAGAATTATATTTTTTTTGGGGGGGTGGTACCTTTCCCTTTAATTTTTCTTTCTTTGTTTGTAATACACACTTGGAAGCATATAGTTAAGCTTTCTCATCAAGCAAAGAAAATCACCTGTAGCTCCTTCAGTGAGACTAGAGATGGAGTCTGAAGAGTGATTTAAGGAGTTGTTAAACCTTTGTCCTCAGGGTTTGCTCACATATGCATGCCCATAATTTGACGACATAATTTGACAGCTTGACTATAATTTGACACCCGCAGTATCAAGTGTTGTAGGCAGTACAAGTGATCAAAGCAGCTCAAACTCCACAGATAGAATATTTAGTCTTAGCTCAGATGGAGTGCATGTTGCACGGGCTCAGCTCAGGGACAACAGGAGCCCATGGCTTGCCATGGTGAGAATAATACGTGGCGGCACTTGCAACATATGAACGGATTGCTTGTAGCCGTAGACTTTGTATAGATAAATATATTTATATTTGGAATAAGTTCATACAGAACATAGTAAGTTATTAATAATCATATATGTATTAGCATTTATAAGAATCGTGTATAAATTAGCACATATTGAACTTGGTTCTTCTTTTTTCACTTTATTTTGTACACACACACACACACGTAGCGAACCTTCAGCTTACATGCTTCCCTCTCTGCCTTGTTTGTGCCTGTGAGGAGGCTGGAAGCATCAATTTACAGTTTTAACCAAGCCACAGTTCCTTGTGATGTCCTAAATCAAAGGACTGTTTGATTTAATTATAGCTAGGGAGAACAAGCCAGGATCACACCATGGTTTCTAATCCTGACTTGCTCTTGAATGTTAAGCAAGCCATAGTTCCCCAAGGTTGCATGTTACAGGGAACTTTGGTTAACTTAAGATCAGAAGCTCCTCTTCCTTGATAGAACAAATCAGGAGAGAGGGGGTGCATTATCTTAAGGCTTGCCATTGTTTCTTGCCATAGTGGGAAACAATGCCTTTCCATTACATGTAACTGAAGCCTATATCTGCATATGTTCAGCCATTGTCTGTCCTTCTAACTGATTAATTAGATGTATTATATATACATAAATGTGTGGGCGAGAAAAGCATTAGTTTTGAAGGGGGGGAAATGCATTTTTACTTTTCACAATGATGCCTACACATGCATAGCAGGCACCATCTCTAAAGAGATACTCCCTCATGTGCAAAAGAAGAATGCCTCTTCAAAGGAGGGCATTTGAAGAGGCATTCTCACCCTTCAAAAACATGCAAGAAGCATCATTGTGTGATGAAGAACTAGGAATGTCCATTCTAAGAGAATATTTGAAAAGTGATTCCCTCCTGCCTAAGAGAAGAAGAATGACTCTTCTTAGAATGTGGAGTTATAAGTATTTACATTTCTAAAAAGCATTAACATTTTTTAAAAACAAACACCTTCCTGATTCACTTGGACCAAGTTTTTAATCAGTCTCAATTAAATGGGCTATATCCAATGTTCATTTTCAGCTAATACAAGTTTTATTGTTGTGCAAGAGCAGAATCCAATGCAATAGCTGCATTGCAATAGCTGCACTATCAGAAACTGGTGCAACAGGTTGTGCAATCTATTGCACAACAAATTTACCAGCAACCTGCTTAGGTTGGTTGTGCAACGGTGTTTCGCTAGTGCAAAACATTTCACCAGCAGAACAAGCATATCGCTGAATGACTTTTAACTTAGCAGTACATTGGACATGACACAAGGTAATTGCTTGATCAACTGAGCATTTTATCCCTCCTCATCACCTCAAGCACAATGTTTTGACTGGATTCAGTTCATGCATTCAGCTGCACGTCACCAGGAGCATATTATGAGGGCCCTTCCCTGTGGTCGTGCTCTGCTTTTTTGCAACCAGCTGTGTGGTTCCACGCACCCCTCTCTTGCTTCATTGCTTGTGCCTGCTTGGCTTTTGCAGTGGATTTTGGAGTGAGTGCCCAACTAGACAGGACAATTGGCAGAAGGAACACATTCATTGGGACCCCCTACTGGATGGCACCGGAGGTCATTGCTTGCGATGAAAACCCAGAGTCAACATATGACTACAGAGTAAGTCCTGTTGCTGCTGGCTGACCTCCTGCCCACCTCCTCTCCAAGCACTTTGGCCAAAACATGCTTTGTTCTCACTTTTTTCTTTGCTCTGGAAACAAAGATGTTTGGTTTTTTCCCCCACTTCTTGAAATCAACCACTGTGATCTGCACCACAACAGTCTTCCACCTCATAAATATTGCCTTATGTACTCTTCTGTATCCAGCTCTCCTTTGTCCCCTACACCGCCTTCCAGACCACGGCTATTTCTTCCACAGCATCCCTTCTGTATCTAAAGCCAGCTCCCTGTTTTTTGTTTTGATCACATCACACCTTCACTGTTGTTTTCTCCCTGTGTTTTCTTGCTCAGCTCTGATTCCCCTTCGGTCACTTTGCTCTCACTTAAAACCTTGGCCAATGAACAGAATAAGCAGGTGTTTTGTTGCTGTAATAGGCTGAGTTTGGATGAGAGGAGAAAGGAAGGAGAAGAGCCCTTTTTAAGACTTACGACAGTTGGGAAGTGACAGTTGACAACTGGGAGAGGATGAAGGTGTTTTGCTTGGGTGGGAATGGGTTTAGGAAATTAGTAGGTCTGATCCTGTTCATCAGAGATTTCAGTTTACCTGAGAATTTATTTTTATTGTTCTTAATTAAACACTCTGGGGTTAACCCTAAGTAATTGCCAGTGAAAGTAAGCTTAAAAGGACTGAACACATATCCCTATATCTGTGCATGCACACGAAAGTTTATACCCAGAACAAACTTAATTGGTCTCTAAGGTGCTACTGGACAATTTTTTGATTTTTTACCTATCCCTATACCCATACATTGGTAGGTATGGGAGAGGATTGATTTAGTTTACACTTAAAGTTGATCCCACCTAATTTGCACTTTCTGAAACAATTCAGAAACCAAAGCACAGTGGAAAAGAAGTGGAATCTGCACTTCTCTGAAATTTGCAGTGCAGTTCTCCAGAAAGGTGAAGTGTACAAAAATGGATGCACTAAAGCAGAGTGTGCATAAATGAATGAAAATAACATAAATAGATGCATTGTATTAGGAAAAATTGATCTGCAAAAATGTGCATATTAGGCAAAATTGCATTCATAAGTGTATTTATTAGAAGAAATTTGCACTAAAATGCTGATAATTTTCATGAGGACCTTTGAAAAAAATGCAAACTGATGTGTAAATGTGGTTAATTTAACTTAAGATTAGAAAGATGAGAAAAAGATAAAGTGAAATCAGCACATTTGCCCATCCCTATGCAATGGCTGAGTTGCATTCAACTTGGTAGGCCCTAAGTGGTGCCAACCTGCTCTCTACTGTCCCTTTATGTTTATGCATTGTCTGTTTTCCTTTAGAGTGACTTGTGGTCACTGGGAATCACAGCTATCGAGATGGCCGAAGGGGCTCCTCGTAAGTTTAGTTTTGTTTTGCCTTCTATAACATGTTCAGTCTTAATGTCAGTGCCCTTGTTGAATGTAGAACATTGGCTGAATATGTGTATTTCCAAGTTTACATAGCCTCCAGTAAATTGTCCTTGTGGTTACTAAACCGAATAATAGATTTATTTGTAACTAGAGGTAAACACACACATAGCAGCAGCAGCAGCACTGTTGCTCAAAGCAAGGAACTTTTTGCTACTCATTCATGCAGCCCATTTCCACCCAACCCTTTTGAAGCCATTGTGTGATGGAAAACCAATGCAACATCAGTAGTGGACTAGGGTACTATGGCACCCTATGCAAGGCCAAGACTCCCCCCTCCCACCGGCAGCCCTAACACTGCCATCCCAAAGATGGGTAAGGAGGTATCTGACTTTGGGAGGGAGGCACAAAGGCTCTAGCAGGGTCCTAGAGTCCTCCCACCTCCTTCCCCAAGCTGGGAAAGTGCTAACTAGGCTTTGGGAATGAGATGGAAGGACTCTAAACCCCTTTTAGAGCCTCACACCTCCTTCCCAAAGCCCAGCACACAGCCCTAAATCCACCCCTGGCAACATACTTGCGTGTTCCACAAATCCCATTCTCTCCCCACCCCTCCCGGAGCTGTGAAGGCTGTGGTTTTCCATGATAAATGATACATAGAATCTTACAAAATAACAAGACTCCAGCCAATGGAGTAAAATGCTGAAAGTAAGAACTGGAAATGCATTTGGCTTGCTAGAAGAGCCAAGCATGTAGCAAGAGGAAGGGCTGGCTCACATATGCATGTTCATCACATGATAGCTATAACATCTAGTGAAGACTCGGGACAACATGGATCAAGCACCACAGTGACGATTTTCACACCATGTCACACAGTCAGAAACTCAAGCCTTATGAGTGGAGCCAGTTTATACATTCATCTTGCTGCCATCAATGGCTAGTTAACGCACGCGAGTTGCTCATGAAATGTTGTATGCTGTTTGTTAACTCATGAGGCACTTGCATTTGTCTGAAGGTGACATCACAGCTAGAACAACATAGATAGCATTTTCAGATTGCCTTGTACACAATAGACCACACTTAGTCATACCTAAAGAAGGCCCATTGAAATCAATGGGACTTGTGAGTCATGACTAACCTAAATCCCGTTGGCGCTGTTGCAAGTACGATTAAGTCTGGATCCAACCCAGTGCTTTTAAGCAAATTCTGTTCACATGTTCTCATCAAGCATGTAATGCAATCAAATATAGAGAAATCAAATGATGGCAGGATTGGGAGAGCCAGGCTGAAGGTATCCATTTTAACAGATTGCATATGTGTGCTTGTTCTTCCTCTTCTTCTTGCAGCATTGTGTGACATGCATCCCATGAGGGCTCTGTTTCTCATTCCACGGAACCCTCCCCCAAAACTGAAATCCAGAAAATGGTAAGAGGCTTCCCTTAAATGGCAATAAATGCTAACTTGTTAAGAACATAAGAAGAACCTGCTGAATTAGGCCAATGGTCCATCTAGCCTAGCTTCCTGTTTTCACAGGGACCAACGTGCATCGTGGACATGAGTGCAACAGCACTCTGCCCACCTGTGGTTTCCATCAACATATTGCCTCTGATAGCAGAGGTATTGTATAGCCATCATGGCTAGTAGTCATTGATATGCTGGCTTGGAGCACAATTTTGGCAGCTGTTTCGATGCAGACTATTGAAAGCTTTCTACGCATCCCAGATATTGTGATCGTATTGATTCCTTCCAAGCTCTTATCTGCACTGGAAGTTTTGTCTGTTGTTGCAACGGCCTCTGTGCATACATGGTTTACATTAAAGCAGTGCAAGGGAGTGACTCAGGGTTCTTGTACAGGACTGCCAGTGTAGATGTCCCTTTGCATGCAGAAGGCCCCAAGGTCAATCCCTGACATCTCCTGAGCAGGTATCATGGAATGTAGTAGCACACACCAATCTGATGCACATGCCTAAGCTCAGAAGTGAGATAGCTCCATGATAGGGGCACTTTCTGGTTGCCACCAACTGAACTTCCAAAGCTAACAGTGCAACCAAGAGGGCATCATCAGTTATCATTGCAATAGTGCAAGGCAGTAAGGGGGGGGGGTTCTTATTTAGAGATCCTGGTGTCAAACTGTTTAGGACTTTGTAGGTCAAAACCAAAGCCTTAAAATTAGCCCAGCAGCTTATGGGCTGCCAATGCAACTCCTTTAGGAGCCATGTAATGCACACATGATGGGAGATGCGATAGAATAGTCGAGTTGATGCATTTTGCACTAGCTGCAGCTTCTGGACAGTCTCAAGGGCAGCCCCGCATAGAGTGCCTTGCAGTAGTTTAGACTTGCTGAGATATTCTGCTAAACTGTTTGAGGAATTGCAAGGGAGAATTCCTGTGTGAAAATAAGTCTTTAGGTTGTTGTTGTGTTTTTAGGTCAAAGAAATTTCTGAACTTTGTGGACACCTGTTTGGTTAAAAATTACGTGCATCGCCCAGCAACAGATACCCTGCTTAAACATTCCTTTATCAGAGACATGCAGAATGAACGACAGGTGCGCATCTTGCTAAAAGACCATCTAGATAGGACCAGGAAGAAGAAGGGAGAGAAAGGTAAGGACTAAAGCTTAATAACCTGGGACCAGATTACCTATGGGATCACCTTAGCGAACCTGTGCCAATTCAACCACTTCAGTTGGGAGAACTGGCACTGCTGCAGGGACTACATAACACCTGTTCCACATTTGTTAGAATGAGATTTTAGTGGGGTACTTTGGAACTCCCTGCCTTTTGAGATAAAGCAGGTGCCTACTAAAAACATTCCTGTTTAGACAAACCTACCCAGGTGCTTGAGGGACGTGGGTGGCACTGTGGGTTAAACCACAGAGCCTAGGGCTTGCTGATCAGAAGGTCGGCGGTTCGAATCCCCATGACGGGGTGAGCTCCTGTTGCTCGGTACCTGCTCCTGCCAACCTAGCAGTTTGAAAGCACGTCAAAGGGCAAGTAGATAAATAGGTACCGCTCCAGCGGGAAGGTAAACGGTGTTTTCGTGTGCTGCTCTGGTTCGCCAGAAGCGGCTTAGTCATGCTGGCCACATGACCCGGAAAAACTGTCTGTGGACAAATGTCGGCTCCCTTGACCAATAAAGTGAGATGGGCGCTGCAACCCCACAGTCGGTCACGACTGGACCTAATGGTCAGGGGTCCCTTTACCCTTTACCTTTACCAAGGTGCTTACGAAGTTGAGGTAATTTTTATTTGTTTTGGTATTTTAGCTTTTGTATGTTTTAAAGTGGGGTTTTAATTTTTTCTTGACTTTACTGATTTATCTTTTGTAAAACGCTTTGAGGCTTTTTACAATCAAGAGGGGTGTCAATTTCATGAAATTAATTAATTGAATAAATACATTGCTGCCAGCTTCCTCCCTGTTAACCTTAGCAAAATTTTGCATGGAAGAGAACAAAGAAACATAAGAAGCAGCTTTATACTGAGAAGATCATTGGTCCATCTAGCTTAGTATTGTCTGCACTGAACGGCAGCAGCTCTCCGGAATTTCAGACAGGATTCTGTCCCAGCTTTACCTTCACACATTATCTTTGACCAACTTGGGTTTGCCCCTGAATGTACATTCAGAAGGGAGCCTCAGTCAACTCTGGCTCCCTGATTAGCACACGACCTGATAGACAGTTGTGCAAATGTGATGGTTGCGTTCAAAGCATTCACATACTGCATTTTTAGCTGTGTACCTGAAATAGCTTGTGTGTGAAGCTGTGTTTTTTTTAACTGAAGTAGGACTTCACTGAGAGCTGACTATAGCTGCATATACATATTAGTAAAAGATTGATTAGGCAATTAGGCATTTACAAGACTTCATCATCATTACAGATCAGTAAGATCAAAAATCAGATAATATTGCATTTAAGCAGAAAACAAGTGAATGTCAGGCTGCTCATATGTTTAAAATGTTTGACAGTTTCCAGTGTTCGTTGCAATAAATGTGGGGGCAGATTGTAACACACAAAGCAGTCAAGTTTCCTAGCAAGATTTGGTTTTCCTACTTCTTTCAGATGAAACAGAATATGAATACAGTGGAAGTGAGGAAGAAGCCGATGAGCTGAATGAAGATGAAGGAGAACCAAGGTTACATTTTGCATTTGTAGATAAGATCTAGGTTGCACCCAGGAGAGAGATGACTCCAAAGTTTGATCTGTACACTTCCAGAGCAATTTTTGGAGTCATTTCCTTGTAATGTGTTCTTATTTTGGATAGAGCGGCAGAATTAAGTTGCTCTTTCCCGTGCACGATTGCCTGCACATGGGGGCCTGGAAATTTTACCCTGGGAAGAAGGAGCCACATAGGGCCAGTATCAGGAGTTGGCATAGAATCATAGAATCATAGAGTTGGAAGAGACCACAAGGGCCATCGAGTCCAACCCCCTGCCAAGCAGGAAACACCATCAGAGCACTCCTGACATATGGTTGTCAAGCCTCTGCTTAAAGACCTCCAAAGAAGGAGACTCCACCACACTCCTTGGCAGCAAATTCCACTGTCGAACAGCTCTTACTGTCAGGAAGTTCTTCCTAATGTTTAGGTGGAATCTTCTTTCTTGTAGTTTGGATCCATTGCTCCGTGTCCGCTTCTCTGGAGCAGCAGAAAACAACCTTTCTCCCTCCTCTAGGTGACATCCCTTTGGGTTTGGGCACTCACTGAGGCCCATTGATAAGGCTACCATCTCAGGTGGCAGGCTGTGGTCCACGCCTGCCACCACCCACAGTGCGCCGCTGCCACTGGGAAGAGGAGAAAGGCAGCTGGCTGAAAAGGCACTCAGACCTGTCAGCCACATCTGGTCACTGTTTCTCCCTCTTCCCTGAAGGATACAGATGCAGTGAGCAGGGTTGGTTCACAGCAACTGCATCTATCTCGCTCAGAGAAGAGGGAGCTACAGCTTCTCTTCTTCCTGAGAAAGGAAGACACAGAGTTTGTGAACCAACCAACCCCCTCAACCAAATAGGCCTACTCAGAAGTAAGCCCCAATGATTTGCCATGTTGAGGGAATTGCAGAAGACTTGAGGAGGCTGGGGTTGTGCTTGCCAGAATTTAAAAGCTCACCGTGCAACTATGCCTACTTTGAAGTAAATCCCACTGAGTTCAATTACATTTACTACCAGGTAAGCAGTTTTAGGGCATTAAAGGAAGCAGCTCTTACTTCTAATAAACAAAGTAATCATGCCGGACATCTTACTTACTTCAGCTGCTAAAATCTGAGGGAAACTCCACTAGACTTTGAAGCATTGACCTGGTGCTCCCCCTGTCCCTTGCCATCGAAATGGGATTCCATGAAAACTCAAATATATATATCTCTCTGAATTGTCTCTTGTTCCCATTTGGTGTTTGCTGATGAATATAAAGTGTGAACAGATGCTAAAATTTGTTTTGGGAAGGCAACAGTGAAGTAAAATCTCCAGTGAACAAACAGATAATCAGCTTTAGCCTGGATTCTGAAGTGTTGTTAAAACAGAGGCATTGTAAACATAGAGGAGGGCTGGTGGGGGAGAGAGATTCTGTGATTTTTTTTTTCCCCTGGAACATTCTTCTTCAGTAAGCTAGGACAGCAAGCTTTTCCCCAGTGGCACCGTGTTTGCTCTGTCGCCTTAATATTATGGTTAGTCAAACAGATATTTCCTTTTTTTCTGAAAAAAAAATTAAGCTCCATTGTTAATCTCCCTGGTGAATCCACCCTCCGCCGCGAATTCCTGAGGCTTCAGCAAGAGAACAAAAGCCATTCCGAACCTCAGCGACAGCAGCAGATCCAGAAGCAGCAGCTTAAAGACCAGGAAAAGTACAAAAAGCAGGTCTCGGAAGAGAGGCAGAAACGGATTGTGGAACAAAAGCTGCAGAGGAAAAAGTTGGAGGATGTACGATTTGGATTCAGATTTGTTTGTTTTTTCCTGCATGACAGTGGTACTGCATGACAAATATCAAATAAGAAAGGAAGCCATGTTTCTTGTGTCCCCATCTGCACTCCATCTCAAGCATCATCATGATGCTTTAAACAGCCATGGCTTCCCCTAAGGAATCCTGGGAACTGTAAACCAGAGTGGTTTAACAATTAGCCCCTCTTCCCAGGGAACTTTGGAACTGCAGTTCTGTGAAGGGGGAAAGAGGGATCTCCTAACAACTTCCACCACCTTTAAAAACTGCAGTTCCCATGATCCTTTGAAGGAAGTTGTGGCCATTTTAAGAGGTACAAAATGCCTCTTTAAATGTACAGTGCAGATGTTTTTAAACAGATTCCTGCTATTATTTAGTGTTGGCAGTGCACATACGCAGAGTGGCTTAAGTGTAACCCTATGCAAATCATAGCAAAAAGGCCAGGCTCTGGATCCCAAGGTGCTTATGGTCTACATTTTGATATTGGGAAGGCAGCAGGGGGAGGGGAGAAAGGCAGAGGCAGGGGTGGCAGATCTGTGGCCCTCCAGATTCCAAGTAGAATCCCATCAGCCCCAGCCAGTATGGCCAATAATCAAGCGTGATGGAAGTTCTAGTCCAACAATATCTGGAGGCCCACAGGTTCTCCACTGCTGGACAGAGGTAGCAGGGAATGCTGTTTTATGTGTATAAACTTTGTCTCAGTTTGGATTGATGTGTGCAGAGCCATCCAAAATATAGGAAGCAAGTGCAGGTTACACCAGAGTAAATGACGCTGGTGTAATTTGCCCCTATTCCAAACTCTGTTCTAGAGCAAGGCTACTGGTGACTGAGGTAGGTCACTTACAGAACTGAACTCCTATCTTTATAAATGTTATTGTTAGTGCTCACACTTTTTGATGGGTGACAATGAACTAGTTTAAACTATCACATCTTGGTTTAACCAGCCGATGTATGAATGAATCTTGTGGCCACAAATGCAGCCTACTTTGTGATGGAAGCAAATGAGCTAGGATCACTTCAGCTGACTACAGTTCACCTGAACTGGGAAACTTTGGTTAATGAAGGTTATGAAGCCAACTTCAAACCAACACCTCCATATCCCAGCCTGTTTTGGAGCCAATAACCATAGTTTCCCAGATCAGATGAAACAGGAAACTTTGGTTGATGGAAAGCTTACTGGTGTATTTGCTCCCACCACAAAGGCAAGAGCAAAGGGGCTGTGTGAACAGCCAAAGGGTTCATTGGCATCTTGATCTCTTTTGGGATACTTCAGGGCAATTTCTTTCAGACCACTTACTAGTTAGCTTGTTAACACAAGTTAATAAAGATGAGAAGACATGTCCAGCTTTTGAGGATTAGTAGCTATTGTAGAGCATGGGTCCCCTTGGTTTCAAAGCCATGTTTGCACAGAATTAGCCATAGCAGCAGTATGACTTTAATAGCAATTCCTTTTATGAGCAATCTATGATGGGAGATGAAATGAAACCAATATTATTTCCTGGCATGTGTTTAGCACCAGAAGAGAGAAGAGCTTCGGAAGCATTTGGACTGTGAAAGAAGATGTCCGGAGATCAAGGCAGCTCAAAACAAAATGGAGAAGGATAAAGATGTCCTGCAAAGTCATGAAGATGAGTGGAACAAAGTGGAAGGAGACAAGAAACTGGAAAATTATCAGGTGTGGACGTAGTTTTGCAGAAGAGAAAATCTCCACATTTTCTGTGGCAAATGTGAGATGTAAAGCCTGGAAGAAAAATTTAAAAACAAAACCCTGTTCCTCTCCCAAGCATTCAGAAGCAAATAGGGTAAACAGAAAAAAAGAGGAACCCAGGTGGTGGTGGTTTTCCAGGTAATTCCATACGTTTCAGCCACAGAGGGTAGCAAGACAGTTAGCATAAGTTTTAACTGAAGCTGAACTGTAGTGGAATGGAAGCAATGCTGATTGCAACAAACCCAGGGCAGGACAGAAATTGCTGCTTCCTCACATCCCTAGTTGTGGGTCCCACTTATTTGAATTCTACTAGGAACATGTCCTCACTATGTCTACTCTGAGTCACCATGTTCCCATGGTTTCAAATGCCTGAATCAGACTCTGCACCTGATTCAGGCATTTGCACTCGTCCTTAGAGGGAAGAGATGGTTCACCAGACCTAGCCCAAAGTCCATTGGGTTTATAAATTTTTGGGTTCCTCTTTCCTCACAGTGTTTTCTTGCTTCTTTCCCACCCTAGAAAAAAGTTGAAGAAGTGCATCATGGCAAGAAGCTTCATCGGACTCTTCCTAAAGATCAAACACAGCTTCTTTCTCTCCAACATGACCACAAGCAGAAGAATAAAGATCCCCCAAGGCTCCTCAGCCCCCAAACTGGTCTCCCACCAAACAGTGCAAGCAAAGAGGTACATTGCAGCTCTCTGGGAATGGGTTGTTCTCTGGATTGAAAATGATCTGCTTGGGCAGGTGGGGTTTTTAAAACATGCTCAAAATTTCACTTGGAGAAAAAGGAAGCAATTAGATTCTCTGTTTATCTAAGCCAGGAGTGGGGAACCTCAAGCTCAGGGGCCAAATATGGCCCTTGATGTTTTTCTGTATGGCCTTTGGGATTCTCCCCAAGCCCTATGCATCTCTAGCTCTCCTCTGCACCTTCCTCACATACTTTTAGCTTGAGCCATTATAATGCCTCCTGCATGTCAGTTTGGAGAATGTGTGTATGTGCACATTTGTAGCAACCTCTGACTTGGCTGGGACATAGCCAGGCTGTACAGAAATTCAACCAAGAATTTGGTTTTCTTTTTTTGTTTTTGTTTTTAAGCAGGTGCTTAAAAAAAGAAGAAGAAACCGTTTGTGGGTAGCTAAGCTAGCCATTTCCTGCAAATACATGGAAGGCTCTAGGAGCCTGCATTCTAAGGGGTGACAAAGAAGGACAGCTATCTGGGTCTTGAGATCCACAGGCGTGCTCTGAAGAAGCTAAAGGAAGCTGGTTAAAACCTTTAAACAAAAGCTGAGGAGTTTTGTTGCTTTCCTCATGGTTGTAGCCTTAGAGGGAACAACTGTAGAAATTCAGACCAGTGTGAATTCAGTCACTTCAGCGTGAGCTGAAGTGACTGAATGCCCCTCCATGCAAGAAATTAAAAAAATCTGCCTAGAAAAAACTAGCATGCTATGGAGAAGTGTTCTTGCCTAAGCCTATCCCTGATATGCTATATTTCTAAGTGCATGGAGTGTTTTGTGTGCACATAGAAGAGCATTCATTAGGCTGTAGCAGAGAGAGAGATAGGCCTGCAAAGAAACGAGCAGTTTTTATTTCCCTCCCTATGAATGCTTTCCATTCCAGTTTCTATGTTAACTTTTTCCATCTTCCTTTTCCATTTATGTTGTGTTTTTTATATTAGGGACCGGTGGCAGGGCCCATGTTATTATTGATAATTGTTAGGTGCTCTGGAAGCCTTTTTTCAGATGAAGAGTAGGATTTTTTTTTTAAAAAATGTTTTAAATAAGTAAACAAACATCAGCCCTGCCCATCCCAAGTAGTCTGAATTTTACAGCTGAGACAGAAATTTACCGCTTCAGTGAGAACTAAGTGAACAATCTTACTGTACTCCCAGTTAGGGTAATGAATTTTTTAAAGTATACTTTCAATGCATACTGAAAGGTGGGTTGTGGGTTTTAATCATTGTTGATGTTTGTCAGTATGCATCAAGGGTGTGTGTTCAAGTGAATGAGTGCAGAATATATAAAGATGGGCATCTTGTCTAGATAATGCAGCTGAATGAGAGACACCATTCTTAGCCAGCAATAGGATTGAGAACGGCGAAACTCCTCTTTCTTTAGATACTACAGATAGGTGGGAACTGAATTTGATGGATGGCTCGGCTTCCTTGCAGAAGTCATCTGGGTAGATGATGCTCAGGAATTTTGTGCACCTCCGGTTTGCTAGTAAACCTGAATGCCTTTGGTGTGTCATGCAGACACCCGCTGTGCTCCTCCCGGCGCTGGAAAGAGGTTAGTTTAACCTCCAGTTTACTAGTAAAACTGAATTACTTCGTCACGAAATGATGCACGCCAAGAAAGTGGGTCACCGACATGAAAAGTTTGGAAAGCTCTGATCTACTCTCTAGTTAAAGGCCACTGGTGGTCTCTAGTTTGGGGGCTCCCCAAAATCATGAGTTCAGCAAAGAGTCAGTATAAATGACTTATTAGAGGTTGGTTGGTTAGTTGGGTAAGCCAGGCATAGACAAACTCCGACCCTCCAGATGTTTGGGACTACAATTCCCATCTTCCTTGACCACTGGTCCTGTTAGCTAGGGTTGATGGGATGGGAATTGTAGTCCCAAACATCTGGAGGGTCAGAGATGGGAATTGTAGTCCCAAACATCTGGAGGGTCGGAGATGGGAATTGTAGTCCCAAACATCTGGAGGGTCGGAGATGGGAATTGTAGTCCCAAACATCTGGAGGGTCGGAGATGGGAATTGTAGTCCCAAACATCTGGAGGGTCGGAGTTTGCCTATGCCTGTTCTAAGCTTTAGGGCAGGAGTGGCTAACCTTTGGCCCTTTAGATATTGCTGGATTGCAGCTCCCACAATCCCCCAGTCTGCAAGGCCAATGGTCAGTGATGGTAAGAGTTGGAAATCCAGGCATAGCTTGAGGACTACAGGTTAGCCAATCCTGCTTTAAGGGCTGGGAAATGCAGCTCTGCTTCATTGCTTCAACTTTCTCCTCTATTTTTTTTTTTATAAAAAAAATCTGTAGCCTGAGGGGAGGGAAACACACATCGCAAAATGCCAGCTCCAATATTCATCTGCGTCGCTGACATGTATTCCATAAATGACCTCTTTGTACTGGAATGAAACGCATTGTAAAATTTAGTCCATGCCATTACTGTTAAATTTTAATCGAAATGTACTGTTGTGGATTTCTGACATTAGCAGTTGTAGGCAGTGAGTCTCTGTTGGAAGTGTGCGGCATTAAAAGGAAGCAAATTGGGCCTGACATAAATACGCAGTTTCTCTTGCAAGTGCTGATTGTGCCTTGTGTGTTTCCAACGCTATGCCGCCGCCGTTGTGGTTCTGCCTGTACAGTTCCTTTAATCCCATTTGGCACCATGTCGATTTTGCTCGGGGAGGGAGGGGAGTTGTTAGGATTCACAGGGACAAAATCATTGACTCAAACCATTTCCCCCCAGTGAAATAATAATTACTTCTTATCAAGATGGTTGTCATTTAGGTGAATCTCCTGGCGTTATATTAACAAGGAAGCTGTCGCCATCTGCTTGGAAGAAAGCATGGCAGCCTGCATGTCGAAAAATAAAATAAAATGAGGGCCTGCATTTCTGGGGGAGATAAGTTATTCAGTGACTATTTATATCATCTTTCTCCAGATGCATGGATGCATTCCTGTCTGGGCAACATTATGGGGGGGTCAGAGGCAAAAGAGGGTGTATGAACTAAAGCAAATATTTTCTTTTGCACAGGAGGCTAGGTTCTATGCACACTCACACATCACTTTCTGTCCTCCATCCATACAAGCTAGGGGCTTTGTCAGAGTCTCTGGATACATTCCAGCTAGTGAAAACATTCAGGGGGCAAAGCAGAGCCATTGGGGTTTTGGGAAAGAAGGGGTGTAGAAAATCACAAGGGCCACATAGAGAAACCTTAAAGGCCACAGTCTGCCTTCAGGCCTTGTCTTTCAGGCTTCTCTGTCTAGCTCTTGGGCATATTATTATTATTATTATTATTATTATTATTATTATACTCCACCCATCTGGCTGAGTTCCCCAGCCACTCTGGGTGGCTCCCAACAGAATATTAAAAACATGATAAAACATTAAACAATAAAAACTGGCTGCCTTCAGATGTCTTTTAAAAGTAGGATAGTTGATTATTTCCTTGACATCTGATAGGAGGGCGTTCCACAGGGCGGTTGCGACTACCGGGAAGGCCCTCTGCCTGGTTCCCTGCAGCTTTGCTTCTCTCAATGAGGGAACCGCCAGAAGGCCCTCGGCGCTGGATCTCAGTGTCCGGGCTGAACGATGGGGGTGGAGACGCTCCTTCAGGTATATAGGACCGAGGCCGTTTAGGGCTCTAAGGGTCAGCACCAATTGTGCTCAGAAATCTGCATCTCCTCCAAGCCACTTCTTCTTCTTGGAGACTAGACCCTCCAAGTGCCCCTATTTTCCAGGGACAGTCCTGGATTTACAAAGTCCTGGATTTACAAAGTTCATCCTGGTTTCTGATTTGATCCTGGAATGTCCCTGACCATTAGGTCCAGTCGCGGACAACTCTGGGGTTACGCGCTCATCTTGCTCTATAGGCCGAGGGAGCTGGTGTACAGCTTCTGGGTCATGTGGCCAGCATGACTAAGCCGCTTCTGGCAAACCAGAGCAGCTCACGGAAACCTTCCCACCGGAGTGGTACCTATTTATCTACTTGTACTTTGACATGCTTTCGAACTGCTAGGTTGGCAGGAGCAGGGACCGAGCAATGGGAGTTCACCCCGTCGCGGGGATTTGAACCGCTGACCTTCTGATCAGCAAGTCCTAGGCTCTGTGGTTTAACCCACAGCGCCACCCACGTCCCTTTCTGATTTCTGGTTTCTGATTTGATCTTGGAATGTCCCACTTGTCCTTAGGGCGTCCCTATTTTCTTTGGAGAAATGCTGGAGGATATGCAGTTTTGCAGCCTTTGAGCCAAGGAGATAAGAATTCTACAACCTTTAAAATACATCAGAAGGCAGCCCTGTATAGTGTTTTTATAGATGCTGGAAGCCAGCCAGAGTGGCTGGGGCAACCCAGCGAGATGGGTGGGGTATATATAATAAAGGGATGGTGATGGCAAAGACACCCCTATTTTTGTCAGAGAAATGTTGGAGGGAATGTGAGGGGAACACACCCACCCTGAGTGCTTTTGGGTGGCTGAAATGTGTCCTTGAACAGCAATAAAGCCTCTTGCTGTGTACAAGGTGTGTACAAGTGTAGAAACAGATGGCATTTGACTGGCTGGAATGAAGCCTACTGTACAGAAGCAGGAATCACACCCATTACCCTGCTTCACCCATCAATGCCATGCAGCCTTCAGAAAGCTGCCCATAAGAGAGTGAGGTGCTTGGACTGCAAAATCTTTTCTACCCCTGTCTTAGCCTAGCCAAGGGCAGAAGCAAAAGTTATTCACCAGTTCCTGGATTCCCAACCCCATATTTCACCCTTTAAGATGAGCATGGAGAAGCCTTTCAAGATGACTGCAGGGAAGAATCAGCGGGTGGAAGGAATATATCACTTTCCCCTGCCTGATGCTTCTCCACCTCATCCCCTTCATCCTTAGCCATTTCCCCATCATAAACACACACACCAGTCAGCAGCAACACCAGAAAGGAAGGGTTATGCACAATGTCCTGCCTTCCACTTCCCCTCCAAACAGCTCCGCCTCCAATCACGGTAGGTGCAGATACAGAACTGGGAATCCCATGATTGCTACATAACTTCTAGTACTGATCTAGCAGTCCCTTTTGAATTGGCATCATTATAAAATAGGAGGAGGAGTTGTGGTAACTAGTGAAGAATGAATTTAAAACTGGGTTGAGGGGGTGAAGCCAGAAGAAAATGCACAGGGAAGTCTAGCTGAAGAAAGTAGGGCTTTGTATCTACACAGGCGTACATCATACCGCATAAGACCTAGCTGCAATATCAGAAGTAAGTAGATTTATTGGTTTGGCCTTAAGCCATAACAACAGTACTGAGCTACCAGGGCAAAATAAAATCCAAAAATGGCAGGGGCCTGCACAGGTACATCATATATGAATTTGTCTGAACCATAGGTCATGGTGAAAACCATAATCTGATAAAATGGGTACAGGATGTCAAAACCCATACGGTCATCGATCATTAGAACAATTCACGACATGCCCATGGTGCAGGGGAGTCTCCGCTGTGAAGGCAAACAAAGCCACCAGTTCATTTACATACCCATTGCTGTCGGATAGCCCTTGGAATTTTAACGTTGTTGATTTAACAGCAAATATAGAAAATGCAAACAAGAAAATGTTGCAGGTGTCTGCACCTTATCTCCTTATACACAGGGCAACTCAACAAAAACCAGGGGTAAACAGACACCCATCTCATTGTTGAATTTGTTGAATATGTCTGTCTCTGTTGGTTTGTTTCCAGACTGAAAGCAAGCGTGAGAAGAGTGATAGTATCCAAACTGATCTCAACTGGGCAGCCGTTCTTGGGCATGATGCCACCTCACATGGTCGACTAGGTTCTGGAAGCAACTCCAGCCCATGTACTCCAGCTTTGCAAAGAGCAGTGGTGGCTCAGGTAGGAGATCCCCACTGAAGGTTTTTTACAGTTGTAGAGGTCTATGAGATGAGATGATCTGTCAATTTTGGTTTCTCTCACATTTCCACATCAGTTTCTGACACACACACACACACACACACACACACACGTATAAAATCTTCAGGATAATTCATTAACATTTTAGGGTGAATTTATTCTACATTTTTCCAGGCATTGTTGCCTAATGTACACATTTTTGCAAAGCTATTTTTTCCAAATATAATGCATTTTTCTACATTGTTTTCAATATTCTATTAATTTAAATGCACACTTTATATGCATATGCTACTGTATGCATTTTTGTACATATTACTTGGCTGGGGAATTGTGCTGTAAAAATTGAAGAATTTTGTGGTTTGTTTTGCTTCTTGTTTTGGAAATAATTACCTTAGGTAAATTTCCTTTAAATGTAAATGGAATCAAATTTCTCCCCTCTTCCTAGAGATGGTTTAGGCATGATGCAAAACCTTGGTTTGTTACCCTGTCTAAACAATATTTCTTCCCCAAACATATGTTTCGATTCCTCTTCTTTTAAAAAGGTCCTCTTTTCAATGGCGCAGTCCAGTTTCTCTGTCTTTTATGTTTTCTGTGCTACAGAGAAGGAAATAAATCAGGTGATACATGAGCACAGGAAGCCGCCTTGTACTGAATCACATCATCTAGCTCACTATAGTCTATATCAATTTCAGCTCTCTGGGATTTCAAACTAGGAGTCTTTCCTGCATGGAGATGCCAGATATTGAACCAGCGACCTTCTGCATGCAAAGCAGATGTTGTTCCACTAAACCCCTTTCCAGAAATACAGTTGCCCTCTCCTGCAATTTGTGTCAGCTTCTGCAGTGGCCAAATGTACAAGAAACCCTTCTATATTTTTCTTTTTCTCTCCCCACTTTTGGCCTAGAACTCAGACAGAATTAGGCTGTGACAATCAATTGTTTGTTAATACTTCCATTTCCTGCTGAACGATAAGCGAGAGATGCAAGGCAGGCCCAGCAAGGTCTGCTTAGATGACTGTTATTTGTGATGACATTAATGCCTGACTGGATAAATTCCGGGATATTATTCTTGCATGTTGCACAAAAAGCCTTGGCCCACTGTATCTGCTGTATTTCCGTTGGAAATATTTTATTGTGCATAATTCATAGTGCACGATAAATGTATCTTTGTGTTTGGCAGAGCAAGAACGAAGGAAGGTTCTCTTCCCAGAGGGCCAAGTTACAGAGGTCATTGTGAGGGAGGTTGGGTAGGAGGGTCTCTGTCTCTGTTTGCTTGGGCTGTGGCTTCCCTGTGTCAGAATCTGCTCTCCATAAAGTTGGGGTTAGAAAACAGACAAGCAGCACTCATCAGTGAGCTGAGAAGCAGAAGAAGGGTTGTAGCTCAGTGCTGGAGCATCTGTTTGCATGCAGGAGGCCCCAGGTTGGGCTTAGAGAGACTCCATCCTGAAACCCTGGACAGCTGCTGCCAGTCAGTGTAAGCAATATTGAACTAGCTAGACCAATGCTCTGACTCCATATAAGCTTGCTAGTTGCACCTCAAACTGGTAAACTACCTGACTTGGGAGCATAAGAAGGTGTTGAGGATCCACCTGATCCACTTTAGTTTATCAGAATTAAGAGGTATCTTTGCTAGCATGGCTAAACTCCTGAAAGTTCCCTCATTTTTGGACTGAGGTGGGTGGTGGCAGGCAAGTTGACCTGTTGCCTGATTATCTCCTGGGCTGCCAGTTCAAGAACCATTGTGGGCTTGTCTCCTGAAAATGGGATCTCAGCTTTTCTCAAGACACAGCCCCCCAACGGAGCAAGCAAATGCTCATCCCGAGGAAGGTCCTTTTGGGGTTCTTTCAGTGCTGTGAAGTGTTTTGAACACTTGAAGGTGCTAAAGCTTATGAACCAGTCCCTTGCGTCTTTCATCCAAAGGACAGGATGATATTGTGAGGATGCTATGCAAAACATGCATGCACAAGCAGTCCACAGGAAGTTGCTATGTGGACACGCTCTTCATTATCCTGCTGTGTCATTCATTGGAAGCAATGGCAATTGTCAGCCTCCTGAACTTCCCTCCTGGCTAAGTTTTATCTGCCATCCCAATAAAGGTCCATATAGTTAAAGCTATGGTTTTCCCAGTAGTGATGTATGGAAGTGAGAGCTGGACCATAAAGGAGGCTGATCGCAGAAGAATTGATGCTTTTGAATTATGGTGCTGGATGAGACTCTTAAGTCTGCAAGAAGATCAAACCTACCCATTCTGAAGGAAATCAGCCCTGAGTGCTCACTGGAAGGACAGATCCTGAAGCTGAGGCTCCAATACTTTGGCCACCTCATGAGAAGAGAAGACTCCCTGGAAAAGACCCTGATGTTGGGAAAGATGGAGGGCACAAGGAGAAGGACACGACAGAGGACGAGATGGCTGGACAGTGTGCTCGAAGCTACCAGCATGAGTTTGACCAAACTGCGGGAGGCAGTGGAAGACAGGAGTGCCTGGCGTGCTCTGGTCCATGGGGTCACGAAGAGTCGGACACGACTAAACGACTAAACAACAACCCCTTGAATTGCTGGAAGGGCTCCCCCATTACACTACCTGCAAGTGGGGCAGTGAAATCGACAGCAATTTTCACTCAGCCCTTGTTTTGTAACTCATCAAATTGCTGCTTGCTGGATGCTTCATGGGCTGTTCCCAGATGCCACTCAACTTGCCCATCCAGGTCACCAAGGTAGTTATTGGCAGCACGAACTTTCAAGCATGCAAGCAGCTCCTTCTGCTGATTTCAGTTGTTCCTTTGGAACGGCTTACAGTTCGGAAAATGCTTTAAGCCTTTTGCTGACTCAGGCTCTGGGAAAATGACAGGCATCTTGATAACAGGCTTGATAACGCCTACCTTCTCATACCAGGGTTAGCTGCTTTTTGAGAACAGTTTGACACTACAAACTAGTCTGGTTAAATAAATACTATCATTAGTTGCAATCATATTGGACAAAAAAAAGAGGAAAACAAGTCTTTTTAAGTACCATATTATTAGATGCCATTCCTGCTGAAAAAGCTGTTTGCTGGAAAAAGGTAAAATATTTGCCAAGAACTGAGATAAAACAGCTGAACACCTTGCTGGATAAGGAGGCATGAGCAGAAGTTTGTAGTAACAGATCTCTCTCTCCCCCCTCCTGCCCCACTTAGCATTGCAGCAAGTGCAGGGAAGTAAAGACTCACATTTCTACCATCAGCTCTCTGCTATGTTCCTTCTGGAACACAGGTGAAGGTACGACTTCAAAGACCTCCAGTACTTTCATGAGCACACATGGAATCTTTTCCTGAAAAAACACCACAAGGGCAAAGTACACTTCGCCCTTGTGCTATTTTTCCAGGGACAGATGCCTCCCCCAGCTCTTTGCTGGAGGAAAGGCATAGGATGCTTCCGGTCCATCTCTATTTTCTGGTAAGAATTCAATCACATACTGGCAAATTCAGGGTACCCTGTTCAAGTTGATTTGGAGCTCTTGTGCAGTGAGCCCAGTTCTCCCCACCCCAAACCAGAGGTGGTTTTTTTTTTTTGCAATAAGGAAACTGACAGGATATGCACTAGAAAGTGTGGGGCAACATTTGCTTGACACAAGGTCACCTAGCCTCCAAACAAACAAATCAGAATTAATGCCCAGTAAATAGCTGGCATTGTCCAGCCACCCAGCAAAAAAAACAGGATGAACTCACAATGAGCAGGTAGTTTGGAAGTGGCCAGAAATACTCCCATCATTTCCCCAGGAGGGGGTAAATGTTTCGGGGAAGGGGGAGAGAATTTCAAGAGCTATATAGTCTGAATGAAAATGGGCTTTAGAAGCCCGTCTACCTTCCCAGCAGTGTTCCACTTAAAAGCAGAGCGAACTTCCCCAAAGAACTGTGGGGCTACATGCAATTTGTAGTTTTGTCTTCACTTCCCTATGGACGTCTAGCAGCCACACAGCACATTTTCTCAAAAATGAATCCCTTTGGAGTCCCAGCAGAACTTACTCCAAATTAAACGTACATTGCATTGCAGACTTTGAAATCCCTAGTTACGTTGTTTGTTTGTTTGTTTCCAAATTGGTTTAGTTGTGTGATTCCTTGCAAGGTTATCTTGGGAGGATGGAGACAGACGCTGCATATTGAAACTGGAATGTCTTGAGTGTGCTTAGGACTCTAGCTTCTGCCGAATTATTCACACAGGTGTTTTCTTTTTTAAAAAGAAGAAGAAGAACACACACCCCACAGAAGGGCTTTTTATTTTTTGTTAGTAGCATTATCATTCATTTCATTCATTTAAACCCTTTTTTTATTCTTGCAAAAATTGCCAGGGTATCTTTAAGAGCTACAGGGGATCCGGGGGGGGGGGGGCATCTTCATAAAAAATATTTTATTCTTTTGCATTTGAAGGAGTGAGTTTGAAGCACAGCAGTTATCAGCGCATTGTGACCCTGAATCAGTTGTGACTCAGAGGAGGGAAATGTCTGCTAATGAATAAAGAATACCCCTTTTGAGAGCTCCGCTCCTTCTCAGCATGTGATATCTGACAGAATAGCAGAACAAGATGGTATAGCTCTGGGCATCCCTCTCCATATTTCTGTCAGGGCCACATCAGGATATAGGAACTGTATGAACCAGGCTCACAGAAGCAGTGGCAAAGGAACACAAAGGCAGCACTGGGTCTCCTGGAGTGAAGCAGAAGGGGGCCTTTAGAGATTCAGATCTTGGACTTCCCTGAGTTGTTGGCTTGTGCTGTTCTGAGGGCTGTGGTGTCTGTCAGAGACTTGGGTTTCAGCCCATCACATGAGCATAAGCTTCCAGGGCCTTTTCCAACTGGCCCAGGGAGCGTGGCCCAGGCCCTCTCTCCCAGCTATAAAGGGACTCCTGCTGCGGTGAGGCCTTGGACCATCGGCTGGGTGAGGACTGCAGGGCCTGCTCCCTTCCAAGGCCTTTTCCAACTGGCCCAGGGGGTGCGGCCCAGGCCCTTATTTGGAACAAACTTTTGGGGAAGCATGGGAAGTGTTCTGCCATTGCTTCCCTGTTCCAGGTGGTTAATGTGCTTTAAAATGTCCTCAAGCAGTCGGTGGCAATTTAAATTTTTATTTCTTTTTCTTTTCTTTTTTTCTTTGTTGGGGGTGGGTGGGATGGATATTTGGTTGGGGATTAATTTTAGTATAATTGTTTTGTTCCTTTTTTGTCGTTGTTGTTTTATTGGTTCTGTATAGTTTGTGTTTTGTTTTTAAGGGGCGGGATCAGGGCTGCCTGGGAGTGGGGCCCCAGCCAACACGATGGCAGGGACAAGTTCCACAGGGGGGGAAGCACTGGGACATCCGATCTCGGTGATCATGGGCAGGAGGCGGAGTTACGCTAAGACCAGACCATGTCATTACCAAGGAGGCAGGTTTAGTCGTCGTTGGAAGACTATCCCTGCCTCCGGGTCTGGCCTTGACCGGATGGATACTGGAATCAACAAGGGAAACCCACATGACCTAAAGGTGTTGCTGTGTAATGCTAGGTCAATAATGAATAAAACCACTGCCATCCACGACCTGATTGTGGATGGAGGATTTGACCTGGCCTGTGTGACAGAGACCTGGTTGGAGGAAGCAGATGGGCCTGTCCTTGCCGCTGCTTGCCCACCAGGTTTCTCTTATGCACAGCAACCCAGGTTATGTGGGCGGGGAGGGGGGGTTGCAGTGATTTTTAGGAAGTCACTAGCTTGCACCAGGCGTCCTACTAGGAACATCCAGTTTTCTGAGTGCATGTTCTGGAAGTTGGGCAATAGGGGCAGTACAGGATTTCTTTTGGTGTACCGACCTCCCCGCTGCACCAAGGATTCCCTGTCCGAGCTGCTTCAGGTCGTGGCGGATTTTCTCCTGGAGACACCTAGTTTGGTTGTCCTAGGGGATTTTAACATCCATGCTGACACGACCTTACAAGGGGCTGCTCGGGACTTCATGGAAAGCATGGCCTCCATGGGGCTGTCCCTGAATAAGTTTGGCCCAACTCATAGTCATGGACATGCCTTAGACCTGGTGTTCACCTCGAGTGACGTGGGTGATCTGACACTAAGAAAAAGTGAAACAAAAGAAGTGCCATGGTCAGATCACTTCCTGGTGCAACTGGACTTCTCCGTGACCCTTATGCTCTGCAGGGAGGTGGGACCAATTCGGATGGTCCGCCCCCGCCACTTAATGGATCCAGTTGGCTTCCAGAGAGTGGTAGGGGATGCTTTATCCCATGTTGATGGCCTTTCAGCTGATTCCCTGGTGGCACGCTGGAATGCGGAGTTAACCAGGGCTATCGACTGTCTGGCTCTGAAGCGCCCTCTCCGACTGCATGGAGCCCGGACAGCCCCGTGGTTTTCTTCGGAGCTGAGGGCGATGAAACAATAGCTGAAATGGCTAGAGCGTCGGTGGCAGAAAACTCACTCCGAATTTGACCGGACACAGGTTAGAGCTCAATGTCGAGCCTACCAAGTGGCGATAGCGACGGCGAAGAAGACTTTCGTCACCGCCTCTATTGCATCTGCAGAAAATAGTAGCAGGAGACTCTTTCAGGTGGTTCGCAATTTAACGGAACCACCTTTACCACCGGGGCCTTGTAAAGACCCCAAGATCTCCTGCAACGATTTTGCAAAGTTTTTTGCAGATAAAATCACTCATATTCGGAAGGAACTAGACATCACCGTGGGAGCAGGGCTGGGGCGGGAGAGTGCTAGATCTCTGTCTGGTCAAGTTGCATGGAATCAATTCAATCCGTTACCCCCCGAGGATGTGTACAGGCTGCTTGGACGCGTGAAACCAACCACCTGTCTCCTTGATCCTTGCCCATCCTGGCTAATAAAAGCAAGCCGGGAAGGGCTGGGCGATGGGCTCTGCGGGGTGGTGAATGCTTCCCTCTGTGAGGGAACATTCCTAGATCCGCTGAAAGAGGCGGTCATTAAACCGCTTCTTAAAAAAACATCTTTAGACCCAGCCAGTATGGCCAACTATCACCCAGTCTCAAATCCTCCATTCTTGGACAAGGTGATTGAGCGAGTGGTTGCTGAACAACTCCAGGCACGCCTGGAGGATGCAGACCATTTGGATCCCTTCCAATCGGGATTCAGGCCTCATCATGGGACTGAAACTGCCTTGGTCTCGCTGGTTGATGATCTCCGGCGAGTAAGGTACAAAGGTGAGAGCTGTTTCCTAGTTCTGCTGGATCTCTCAGTGGCCTTTGATACAATTGACCATAACATCCTTCTGGACCGTCTAAAGGGGCTGGGAGCTGGGGGCACTGTTATACGGTGGTTTCGCTCCTTCTTCCTGGGCCATGTTCAGAAAGTGGTGGGGGGGATGAGTGTTCAGACCCCTGGGCCCTCACTTGTGGGGTACCTCAGGGTTCCGTCCTCTCCCCCATGCTTTTTAACATCTATATGAAGCCGCTGGGAGAGATCATCAGGGGGTTTGGACTGGGTGTCCATCAATATGCAGATGATACCCAGCTCTACCTCTCTTTCAAATCAGAACCAGTGAAGGCGGTGAAGGTCCTGTGTGAGTGCCTGGAGGCGGTTGGAGGATGGATGGCGGCTAATGGATTGAAGTTGAATCCTGACAAGACAGAAGTACTGTTTTTGGGGGACGGGGCGGGCTGGTGTGGAGGACTCCCTGGTCCTGAATAGGGTAACTGTGCCCCTGAAGGACCAGGTGCGCAGCCTGGGAGTCATTTTGGACTCACAGCTGTCCATGGAGGTGCAGGTCAATTCTGTATCCAGGGCAGCTGTCCACCAACTCCACCTGGTACACAGGCTGAGACTCTACCTGCCCGTGGACTGTCTCGCCAGAGTGGTGCATGCTCTAGTTATCTCCCGCTTGGACTACTGCAATGCGCTCTACGTGGGGCTACCTTTGAAGGTGACTCGGAAACTACAACTAATCCAGAATGTGGCAGCTAGACTGGTGACTGGGGGCGGCCGCCGAGACCACATAACACCGGTCTTGAAAGACCTACATTGGCTCCCAGTACGTTTCCGAGCACAATTCAAAGTGCTGGTGTTGACCTTTAAAGCCCTAAACGGCCTCGGCCCAGTATACCTGAAGGAGCGTCTCCACCCCCATCGTTCTGCCCGGACGCTGAGGTCCAGCACCGAGGGCCTTCTGGCGGTTCCCTCATTGCGAGAAGCAAAGCTACAGGGAACCAGGCAGAGGGCCTTCTCGGTAGTGGCGCCCGCCCTGTGGAACGCCCTCCCATCAGATGTCAAAGTGATAAATAACTACCTGACATTCAGAAGACATCTTAAGGCAGCCCTCTTCTGGGAAGTTTTTAATCTGTGATATTTTAGTGTATTTTTGGTTTCTATGGAAGCCTCCCAGAGTGGCTGGGGAAACCCAGCCAGATGGGCGGGGTACAAATCATAAATTATTATTATTATTATTATTATTATTATTATTAGAAAAGCTATGCAGGATCAGGGCCGTGGTCCATCTAGTCCTGCAGCCTTTTTCTCAGCACTCTCCTGTCCTTCAATTTTCAACTGGAGGATACCATACCCTCTACCATTCCTCAGACGAAAATAGGGACATGTCTCACTCCCCACCGACTGACCCTCCTCGACCCCCCCATTTTTGCCCCCCACAGAGCATTTCCTATCAGAAGAAGGATGAGTGCCACCAATGGGACACAGTGAACACACCCTCCACCATCCTGAGATGGATCCCAATTTTATTTTATTCTTTGGTATATTTCCAAAAAGAAAAACATACACTAATAAATAAATTGATTATTTAATTTATAATCAAATTTAATTGATGCTTTTGAATTCTGGTGCTGGAGGAGACTCTTGAGAGTCCCATGGACTGCAAGAAGATCAAACCTATCCATTCTGAAGGAAATCAACCCTGAGTGCTCACTGGAAGGACAGATCGTGAAGCTGAGGCTCCAAGACTGTGGCCACCTCATGAGAAGAAAAGACAAGACTCCCTGGAAAAGACCCTGATGTTGGGAAAGATGGAGGGCACAAGGAAACGACAGAGGACGAGATGGTGGGACAGTGTTCTCGAAGCTACCAGCATGAATTTGACCAAACTGCGGGAGGCAGTGGAAGACAGGAGTGCCTGGCGTGCTCTGCTATGAGCTGTCCTATAAGCTCCTATATTCAATCTAAAGTTGTTCACTTCCAGGGGTTTGAACTGGAGAAGACATTCTGGCTTTTGGTACACACACACACACACACACAGTGCCTGAAACCTGCCCTTGTATATCAGCCCACTCAAGAGGGCTGTCCTAGCAGTACATACCATCAAAAAATGCAGCCAGACCGTGGCCCTCATATTACCATTCATTTCTGGAATCCAGGAATGTTGATCGACATCTCTTGAACAGATCCTTTTTTGCTCTTCTCCTTTGAAGTATCTAAATCATGTACATAGCCCCATCACCCGATGGATGCATGGATTTCAAAGTGGTCCTGTTTCATGCTGAGCCAGAAGCCTGGCATCTCAAGCCCTGCTTGAGGGTGTGTTGTATAAATGGCTTCTATGTGGTAGGAAGACAAGTCTTCTCTTGGTGTTGTTTTGCAATTGCATGCCATATTTTCCCCATCCTACCCTTGACTGTATTTAAGTATAAAGTGGTTTATAAACCAAGGCTGCGGAATAAGCTGTAAGTTGTAAGGCACAGGTAGTTTCAGGATGCTGTCAGTGGCTCCTGGCTGGTTGCCCAAGAAAGTATAAAGACAAGGTAAAGTTTCTTGCCGTCCTTTTTTATTTCAATCTTTACAGAGAGAGGCTATAGAACCCAGCCTCTTGGATAATGGCATTGTCCTGAGTGAATGTCCACACCCCGTCCCTCCCACTTCCTCATTCATTATCATCATCACCTCCTCTATGGGTGCTCCTAAGTGCCCTCTGTCTTTGAGCTCTTTGCTCTCCTACTTTAAGGCTCACTGGGTTCTGGGAGATGGAGGGTCTGGAATGCTTTCTAATGACAACTTGTCAGCTGAGTGTTGTTCCAACTCTCCCATGATTTCCCAGCTTGTCCCCTCATCTGCCTCTGTGCTGCGACCTCCCTCAACCCCCTGTTGTAAATCTATACGGTCTTCCTCTTCCTCCTCCCTGGAAGGGTCAGGATGGGGAGGTGGTCTCCACCAGTCCTCCTCTGCCCAGTCCCTGACAGGTAAGGAGGTTGCTTTCTCACTGTTGGACTCTGGCAGGCAGTCTCGAGCACCATATTTTCAGTGTCACCACATCTGCTGACCTGTCCTCTGTTGTGTTTAGACCAGAGATCACCAACCCTTTCAGACCAGGGGACACATTTTGAATTTTGAGAGAGTGTTGGTGGTGCTGGTCACAAAATGGCTGCCATAGAATGGGGAGTGGCATAAAAAAAAATCAGAGAGACAGCTAACAACAACAGCCTTATGCTTACCTTGGGAAGTAAGCTACATCCCAGTATCCCTGACTGTGGGGTTCGCACAATATTCATTACACACAGAGAGAGGTGCTATTATGAGAGGGGAAAATATACAAGGAAGCCAAATCACACTCGCTCACATTTCATGAAATCACTTAGAAGGTACCTCCACATTTTGCACCATAACTTTCTTCCTAAGGTGCCTGCCCAGTGGCACCAGTCAAACATTTCCATGGGTGCTATGACCCATGAAATCTGGCAATTTCAGTTTCTCTTTTCTCCAGCATTAAGTTCAGTTCTCCACATTTACATATCAGTTTGTGATTAAAAAAGAAAGTCATAAAAATTCATTCTCATTTTACCGTAAATTCTTCCTAATTATTTGTGTTTGTGTGCAATTTTGCGTAATACACAATTTGGCAAGGCAATTTCCTCTAATACACTGCTTTTTTCCTGTCATTTTTAGTGCACATTTTTATGGACACTTCATGCATTTTTGTAGAACTGGAGAACTGGGTTGAAAAATTCAGATAGCTGTGACTTTTGAAACATGGCTGGGTTTTGTTTCTCATATTCCCCCCTACCAAGTGTGAATTAAGTAGATTCACCTTTCATTGTGATCTGAATCTAATTTCCTCCCCCATCCCTAGTTATAAGGTGGTTTAAAGCGGCTAATAAGAGTCTTACCGGCTCCATAAAGCCTCCAGCTATGGCCCATTTCCTCAGTTTGAGCAATGTATTGCTGCCTGCAAGCTATCCAGGCCTGCTCTGAGCTTGCTTTGTCCCTAAACTATCAGAAACAACCTTACAGTATTGCTCTGCAAAATGCTGTATTTGCTCTGTCAAAACTCCATCCTTTACCTATTAATGGGTAAGCATAAGTGAGAGATTTCAGCAGTTGACGTATTGTGACAAATTGCACCTGCCCAAATCTCCCCAACTGCACCAATGTACAAAGCAGAGAAAGCCCAATATGGGAAGGTTTACCCTCTCAAGTCAGTCGGTGCAAAAACACTGGCAAAGAAGGCATGTTCTGGCTCTAAGAACTGAGCTGCCTCCAGAACACCAACGTGAAGCTCTTTTCTTTCAAATCTCCCCCATCATGTGAAGCTTTTTGTCTAAATCGGCCGCAGCACATTCATGAACGTTGGTTTAGTAAATGCCAGATCCTTCCAACTATGAGAACACCTACTACTGCTTGAACCCTGCATTCTGGTCCCTGAGGGATTGGCACTCCCGGCTACCATTTTTATTTTCCTGAAACCCATGTTTTGGTGAGATGGTGGCCATGGTTGTTTTTAAACCCACAATGATTAAAAAAAACCCACAACCAATCAGGCATTATACTGTACTGCATTTCAGGGAACTTTCAACACAACCTTCTTGACTAAGGAGGTCTTCCACTCAGATGCTTAGCTAGCAAGGGACACTAGACTTCATCCTGCTGAGTATCTTCCAAACCCTGGTGCCTGCCCTGAAAGTAACCCCCTCAGGGATGGGGGACCTTTGGTGCTCTGGTTGATGCTGGGCCGTCATTCGGTCTACACTGAGTAAAACTATTTGGGTGCAACCCATGACAAATGAACTTGATGTGTGTTTTGTTTGTTTGAAGAGTGAAAACCTACGGGCCAGTCGAGATATGTATCACAGCAGTTCGTTGTCTGATGTGGCTGGCACCCCAGCAGGCCCCAGTCAGGACGATGTCTTCTGGAGTATATGTCAAAGTGAAGAGCAACCTCCAAAGGTATTGGGAAATTCTTTGGATTGTCCATAGATTAATAAGAGTTTAAAAATATAAAACTTCTGTTCCCAAGTAAACCCAGTCCTTTGTCAGCTGTGACTAACCTGTGACCTTCCAGATGTTGCTAAACTACAGCTCCCATCAGCCCCAGCCAACATGGCCAATGGTCAGAGATTATGGGAACCGAATTTTCATTTGTTGTGACTTTCCCTGGGATTGTATGCTGAAGGGTGAGCAATAAACCAAATTAATCATCTCCATTGTCACCCAGCAACATCTTGAGAACCACCGGTTGGCCAAAACTGTTCTATATGTAGAAATAGTAGGATTCTAAAGTTCATGAAGGTGATTTGCTTATTCTATGTAGTTTACTTTTTGTACACTAGCCAAGGCAAGGGACAAGCCTGTTTGTAGGATTACCATAGGCATCAGGTTTGTGACTATGAGAACAGGTTGTTGGGACAGATGGTCCTTCGGTTTGACCCAGTTGAGATCTTCTTATGGAACCTTGAATTCCTACTCATTGCCCACTAGAAGTTCCTGTGCCTTTTCCCCCTTTTCCCTTTTAAATAAAACCAAATATTTCTCACATATTTTCCATTGGAGTCTTGGGGGCTAGGTTTTCTGAATATCAGTAAAATGATTGTGATGGGCTACATTTTTAATACTCTGTGCCTATACTGACTATAGGCAAATGGCTATGCACTGTTTTATGCATGTGTTTATATAAGAACAGTGAACAGGCATATTTGCTTTGATCCTTAAGGTTCCTGAAAGGACAACCTCAAAAATTTATACCAGAGATCATCTTGGTCACCAGAGTTACCCATCAAGGTAAGCTCCTTGGTGATTCCTCCTTAAACTTACTTTGATATATATCTGTACAAATTCATTGCGGTGTAGCAGGCAGATGCCATCTATGAGCCATTTTCCCCAGATTATCAGGGAACAGTATGGCATTCTGCTTTGCTTTCTGAGGCCATCCCACCTGATCACTCCCCAGTGATCCTTTAAATAAATAAATGCATGGATATGCCTCCTACATTGCTCCACCCTTGTGCACAGGTGTTGCTGCTGATCCAATAATGGTAGCTGCCAGTGGGAGTGGGAGAGGTAGAAAACATCAGTGTCCCTAAACCATTTGATAGAGACAGAAAGAGTTGAGAGGATTTTGATAGGGACTGGGTAGGTGGAAGAGAGAAGTGGATTCCCTCCCCCCCCCCAAATTCAGATTGCAATCCAAGCCAGAGAAGAATTGAGGGGTCATGAAGCTCATCTAATATTTGAGTCAAACATTACATGTCCCCAAGAGGCCTGTTTCCATGTCTGGGGAGTGGGGAAGTGTCCCTAATATTGTTGCATATTTTAAACGTGAATGCCATTCCAGGAATGCTAAGTTTCCACCTGGATATTATAATAGCTACCGCCTACGGATATTGTGAGCATTGGTTGGGCTGTTTTTAGAAGTGGCTTTGAGACCCTGGAACAATGTGCAGTGGGAGTTCTCATCGTCTGTTGTTGCTCCCCCCCCACACACACTTTTCTGGTCTTTGTTCTCTACAGCACACAGCAACCATCCCTTGGGGGATCCGCAACGAAAACCAACAACAGCTGCTGCAACTCCAGCAGCAGCAGACAAAGGGAGTCGGCATCTCATCAGAACAAGCGATCGGCTTCAGGTAATCCACAGGTCACACTTTTCTCTGTCCACACAAGCAATTATTGTGAGGCACTTCCATTCCCAGTGGGACAGGGTATGATAGCAAGGCCATTCTTATAATTTTGCTAAGTGCCTCTTGTTTGTTGATACAGGTTTTCTTCTTTGGGTTTTTTAAAATATATAGTTCTATATATAGTTTCAGCAACCTGCTATTTCTTTCTAGTATGGGGGGGGGGTGGAAATGTGTAAGGGAGGACATGATAAAGGTGTATAAAATTATGCTATGGAGAAAGAATTTTTGTGATACCAGAACTTGGGGCCATCCAATGAAAGTGACTGTTAAGGGACAAAATGAAGCACTTCTTCACACAGTACATAGTCAAACAACAGACTCAGCTCTCACAAGATGCAGCAGTGGCCACTAAGCCCTCCCTTGCATGCCTTGAAATTGGATCCTCTTATTTACATGTTTGATATGATTGATGAACTAATATCTCTCTCTCTGAAATTTTCTTTTTGGGACATCCAGGGTCATCCAGGCTAAACAGCCACCACCAGTCGTACACGAAACCTGGAAATGCATCTCATCAGTTTCACATTTCAGTAGGTTTTATTTTTACTGTAAGCATATTTTTCAACTATTGCAATTCTTCTTCATCTACTTCTGATGATTGTGTTTGTTGCCCTTTAAAGTAAAACACACCCTTAATTGATTGTATGGGTTTTTTGTCTTTTTAATAGATCAGTCAGTGGGGCAGTGTGTGTGGTGTGTGTGTAAGTGTGTAACACAGATCAAAAGCAAGCAGCATACTTCATTTGTTTTTTGCCTCTCAGTTGGTGTTTTGAATATTCCAAGATTTAGATCATGAGGCTTCGACTACCATGCAGAGCAAATTAGATTTTATTTTTATTGCTGCAGTGACAAATTATCTTCAAAGAGAGGATTGCAGACAAGGGAACCTCTGATCTATGTGCTTAAAATAAATATCTTGATAAGAATTAGCCACTCTCCCCTTCTAGAGGAAGCCAATCATGTGGACATGTGGAGCTGCCTTACACCAAGTTAGCTCTGTAGTCTCTATGATTATTTGCACCAGGTCACCAGAGTTTCCCAGACCCTCCTGGAGATGCCAAGGATTGAACCCAAGCACTTGATAATGCAAAGCATTCTCTCTACCATTGTGCCATTTTAATTTAGGATCACCCTACACATGGAAGGGGACGCGGGTGGCGCTGTGGGTTAAACCACAGAGCCTAGGACTTGCCGATCAGAAGGTCAGCGGTTCAAATCCCCACGACGGGTTGAGCTCCCGTTGCTCGGTCCCAGCTCCTGCCAACCTTGCAGTTTGAAAGCACGTCAAGTGCAAGTAGATAAATAGGTACTACTCCGGCGGGAAGGTAAATGGTGTTTCTCTGGTTTGCCAGAAGCGTCTTAGTCATGCTGGCCACATGACCCGGAAGCTGTACGCCGGCTCCCTTGGCCAGTAAAGCGAGATGAGCGCCGCAACTCCAGAGTCGGCCATGACTGGACCTAATGGTCAGGGGTCCCTTTACCTTTACCTTACACATGGAAGCAACAGACCTATTTGTTTAAATATGGATCTTCTCCAGTCACCTATAAAGCAAGGGTTGGGGCAACTAGGTATTGATGTTTTTTGAGCAAAAAAGGTGCCAAGCTCTTCATCCATAGCTGACCTCCCTGCACCCCAATATTATTCCCCCTGCCTTGGTGGCCTCTAGTATTGTAAGGGAACCTGTCTGGGGGGACGGACAATGGGGGTGTGGGGAAGGCAGTGGGGTGATAAGCAGTGGGAACAGTGATGGTTTGGCTAACACCTAACCTGTGCATTCATTTTGTTTAAAAAGCTATCTATCTGTGATTGGCACAAGCTGAGTTTTAAACAAATAGGTCTACCACCATTGTGCGCAGCTTGAGCCACTGTGACTTTGCTCAGAATTACACCCCACTTATCCAGTGGAGCTTTCTGTCCTTGGGTTCAAACCTTCCTCCTGAGTGGATTATTCCCTGAGAAGCATCTGGTTCTGCTATGGCAGCCTTCCACGACTTGGTGCTCATGCTGGTGGGAATTGTAGCCCAATTAAGAGGGCACCAGGTTGAGGAAGGTTGCAGTACAATTCTAGAATGATCGCCCTTATTCTAGGACAACCTGAAAGAAAAATTAAACTGGGCTCCTCATATGATGTGAGTTCCAGTGTGGACAGAAGCAATCAATCAAGTTCTTCTTCTTTTTCCAGAGTCCACCCTTTTTTGGCAAGGGGAGAGATGGTGGCAACTTGCTCCAGAAATCATCAGAATATTCATCCTCCAGTGATGAGGTGTGCAGCAGTGACGACGATGACAACGATGGCAATCAGATACGGTTGGCTTTTCTACTCTTTCCTCTGTCCATGCATTATAAATTGAAGATTAGTTAGATTTTCTGTCTCCCCCCATTGTTGTATCAGAGTATAATGCAAGCATGAAGCATAAAGAAACATCCCACAGGTGTTTATACGCATACAGTATGCATAAAAACATAATCACAAACACACTTCCATAATCCAGCAAAAGGTCAGAGACTTCATTAAAAAATATTATTTCATATTGTGTTTCCAGCAGTACAAATCGGCTGATATTTTCTTACATCTAGTTTTACCTATGCATTTTTTAAAAATCCATTTTTAATTTTAAAAATTATCAAGTTGCCTGCCTTCCCTCATTCTGACCATGTTGCTTAATTTTACCTTATGAGCAAACCCCGACACCCTTTATATTCAGCCCGGGGTTTACAACATACGGTAAGTGCCCATGATTTTTTAAGGTTCTTGGATATTGCTACTGGAGCAACAGTTAGAATATGTATACTTAACTCATCCACTGGTGGGACCAGACCCTTTATATAGACAAATAATACATTTAATGCATCAACCAGAAGTTAATGCACTCTTATAATTTTAATTTCATTTATTATATACCCCTGGAGCATGGGAAAAAAATATACGAATTGTCTCCATAATGGTTGGTTGGAGTTAGTCTCATATTGCACTAGGAGAATCGACAAACTTCCATAAAAATTGGGTGGTTAAGGAGGGTAGTTAAGATGCACTTGTAATAATAATAATAATAATAATAATAATAATAATAATAATAATACTTTATTTATACCCTGCCCTCCCTGGCCAGAGCCGGGCTCAGGGCAGCTAACACCAGTAAAATTACAATAAAAACATGGGGGGGGGGGACTAATTTAAAATACAGGTTAAAATGCAATTTAAAATGCAGCCTCATTTTAAAAGTAGCCCATAGATCAAAACCGTAAGGGGAGGGGAAAACATAAGGGTCAGACTGAGTCTAAACCAAAGGCCAGGCGGAATAGCTCTGTCTTGCAGGCCCTGCGGAAAGATGTCAAGTCCCACAGGGCCCTAGTCTCTTGTGACAGAGCGTTCTACCAAGTCGGGGCCAGTACTGAAAAGGCCCCAGCCCTAGTTGAGACCAATCTAACCACCTTGGACCTGTTATCATTTGTGGACCTTAAGGTCCTCCGCGGGGCATGCCAGGGGCGTACTTCTGCGGGGTATCGTAGTTTCAATGTGCCCTATTCCAGTCTAAAGGCATCTAGTTCTTTCAGTTTAGTGTTCCTGATACCTGCAAAAACAAGGTGTTATATCATACCAGGAGGGTCCATATGACTTTTATTCACATACCGTCTGTCAACACTGACCACCAACACTCATTCTTAGCACAATTTTCGCATTACTGTTGGTCTCGGTGTGCTGTATCAAAAAACTGGAAAGCCCTAGGAAGAAACAATCCATATATTTGTGCTTCCCAGTAAAATGCCTGTTCACAACTGAAATGGTGAAAGAATGCGTGACACCGTCAGTGGTACATGGTACACAAACACTTCCCAGCAACAAACATGGAAGGACTTATCCTTTTATGACCACGTTCATACATATTGCAGCCAGAGATTTGAGAGCATGTGTGTCAGTTGCAATTGATAACACCACCTGTGTCTTTTGCTATTTAAGTTAAATGCTAGATTCCGCTTCCCCACCATGGGATCATTTCCTGTTGGGTGCATAGGGCTAATACATGCACGGGAAACCTCCAGCGTATGGGCTGGAATAAGCTTGCTAAGGGTCCTGATTTGGCTCACAGTATTGTTTTTCCTCTGGCCAAACCCACCTGTCCCACACTTGCTCCACAAATGCAAAGGGAAGCAATTGGGAACCTTAAAGCATGTTCATGGTTCTACTTCGGCAAGCAGAGCTTGCTTATGGTGCCTTTTAAATTTGGCACTGAATGCCAGCCTCAGTGGGACTGTTTCCACTCGAGACCTCCTGCAGAAGGCTGTGTTTACAGTCAGTGCTGGGTTTAAATTCATGCTGAGACCAATGCCCCACTTTCAGTGGGAATCTTTGCAGCCCTAGCTTGAATTCAAGCCCACAGCTGTAAAGTTTCTTCCTTTGCATTCCCAACGTAAGCAAAAGCTGGGGTTCATGGAATAATTGGGAGGCAGCTTTGAGTACATTCCCAATTCTTCCTTTCAAAGTCTTAATCACCTGATGCCCTATGATGACAGGTGATTGAAAAGTCAGTAGTCACATCTTTCTGGATCCAGTTTCCCACCCCTGGACCAAGAGAAACAAAAGATAAGAACATTGTTCCGGTTCCTTTTGAAAGGCACTTTTGGTTGATAGGACTGTATATCTTTGGAGCAAATCCTGTTTAACTGCTATTGATCGCTGCCCAAATTGCCATGATTGTTTGAAAGCAGGCAGAGACCCTCCAAACTTCATGGGACTCAGGAAGCCCTCGATATCTGATTTCACATCTCAACCATCCAAGATCAGAGGCGATTCATAATGCATTTTTTATCCAACCTAAGTTAGCCATGTCTTTCAGTATGTCTACTCTGAGAATATATTTGATTTTTTATATATATAAAAAAATGTGAATAGTGGTATACAAATATTTGTATTAATCAATAAAAAATTTAAAAGTAAAATGTGAATTTTACTCTTGATGGGCTTGGTGCTGTAGGGAATGAAAGAAAGGCAAGACACTTGTTCCTGTTGAGTAACTTTATTTTATTTTTGTTTAGAATGCATGTGGATTTTTCCTTTTGAGTTTTCCTTCCTTCCTTCCTTCATCTCTTTCTTTCTTTCTTTCTTTCTTTCTTTCTTTCTTTCTTTCTTTCTTTCTTGCCTGCCCTACCCCATCTCTGTTCACTAATTGGCATTTGTTACTAGGCAACTACCCAGCAATGGAATGATGGGTTTCTCAAGAGCAAGAGTTCCAGATGAGACTGAACCGAACCCTCGAAGTTCTGTAGTGGATCAGAAGGTAATTCAACCCCCCATTTCAAAGGGGCATCCTCTGTGCATAGAACTAGAGAGATCAAATTCTGATTGCTAATATTGCAGCCATGCTGGTTGGCATCCATCTGTCTTTGGAGACAATGGAGGGTGAAGTCAAACTGTCAGAAGGTCATAGCGCCTGCACAGTAACTGTAGACACTGATACAGGAGAGATATGTTTTGTTGCAGCTGGGGCAAATGAAGCATCTGGTTGTGCTGGGGCAGATGTGCCATGGCGTTTCTTCCCCCTTCGCTCCTCGCAGTGGTCATTCCTCCTCTGGTCACTACTAGGGGTGCACAACTTTTCTGTCTCCAGGCACTGTGTTCATCTGCAAGGGATTCCCACATGGCGGGGTTGATGTTGCCAGCTTTAATGTCACATTTGCAGACATCTTTGTAACACAGAATCGGTCTGCCAACGGATCTAGTGCCTGAAGCCAGCACCCCATAGAGCACGCCCTTGGGGATCCTGTCATCTTCTGTGGTAATATTGCTAATATTACCCTTTGCAAGCATCATACATGGATGGGGTGCTATAGAAATTGGCCCTGGGAAAGTACCAAGGCAGAAAGATAGTGGCTGACCCAAGACAAATTAATGACTTCATTTGACCCATTCTGAAGTTCCACATTCTCCCATGTAGTTTCTACTGACCCCTAATGTTCCAGGCGAGCTTTGCATCCCATAATAATTTGCAGTTGCTGTCCTCATTGGCTGGAAAGCAGGAACTGATACAGTCATACCTCGGGTTACAGACGCTTCGGGTTTCATGATTTCGGGTTGTGCACTGCACCAAACCCGGAAGTACCAGAACGGGTTACATCCTGGTTTCGGTGCTTGCACATGCGCAGAAGCACCGAATCACAACCCGCGTGTGTGCAGATGTGGCGCTGTGGATTGCGGACGCTGCAGGTTGTGAATGTGCTTCCCGCATGGATCACGTTCGCAACCCGAGCGTCCACTGTACTTCCAGTTTTCTGCATGCTAGTCTGTACATTTGGATTCTACCCCTAATTACTCATACTTTGGAATGAATGTGCTAAACGTGCTAGCCATATTTTATCCTTACATTTTATGAGAATTAGAGTAATCAGGTTAAGGGAGGGAATTATGAAAGGTTATTAAACCAGATTAAATGTCTATTAGATCAATGCTTCAATTACACTTCCGTGGCACAGCAAAGCATCCTGAATTTAAAATGGAGCTGCTTTAAACCTTGTGTGAGCATGTAGAGAAACTAGCCTTCTGAACTGTACGTCTGTTGCTCCACTCGCTTTTGACCCTGGCCCCTCACACCACTGGCACGTGGCCCTCAGAAAGATGCTCAGAAGGAAGTGTATCCCTCAGGCTGAAATGTGTTCTCATCCCTGACTTGTGAAAACTGGAGTAATCAGATTGAAAAGGTATTTTAAAAATTCATAGAGTTGTAGAGTTGGAAGGGCCCACAATGGTCATCTAGTCCAACCCCCTGCAATGCAGAAATCTTTTTGCCCAACATGAGACTCAAACCCATGACCCTGTGCTTAAGAGTCTCAGAGGCAGGTGATGTTCCAATGAAAACAGAGCAGCAGCCAGTTAAGATTAATAATAATAATAATAATAATAATAATAATTTATTATTTGTACCCCGCCCATCTGGTTGGGTCTCCCCAGTCACTCTGGGCAGCTTCCAACAAAGATTAAAAAATACATCAAAATGTCACACATTAAAAACTCCCTTTCAGATGTCTTCTAAATGTCAGGTAGTTGTTTATCTCTTTGACATCTGATGGGAGGGCGTTCCACAGGGCAGGCGCCACTACCAAGAAGGCCCTCTGCCTGGTTCCCTGTAGCTTTGCTTGTCGCAGTGAGGGAACCGCCAGAAGGCCCTCAGCGCCGGACCTCATCGTCTGGGCAGAACGATGGGGGTGGAGACGCTCCTTCAGGTATACTGGACCGAGGCCGTTGAGGGTTTTAAAGGTCAACACCAACACTTTGAATTGTACTTGGAAACGTACTGGGAGCCAATGCAGGTCTTTCAAGACCGGTGTTATGTGGTCTCGGCGGCCGCCCCCAGTCACCAGTCTAGCTGCTGCATTCTGGATTAGTTGTAGTTTCCAGGTCACCTTCAAAGGAATCCCTACAAGACAACCTAGGAAAGTATTCAGCCCACAAACTTATATAAATAGGAATTTCCCAGCCATCAGAATGCCATTGTTCTGTTCCCTGGCCGATTCTGGGTCCCATGGAAAAGCAGGCAAGGTGGGTCAGAAGTTGTAGGACCACAGATAAGTCCAAGTGAGCAACTTGTTTCAGGAAGTCCCAGTCTGCTAGGAGCAGACTTAGGCTTTTCAACCAGACTTACATCCTCCCCTTGTGGTGAAATCCAGAGTCTTAAAGGGCCAACCTGACTCCAGGTCTTCAAAGCACCCAATCCCCTGACATTATTAGTGACATCAGGTGACAGGCAGGTGTGTGGCCTCACTCACCTGTCAAATTTGGCCTGTGGAGGGGGGGGGAAGTTCCCCACCCATGGTGGATGTGACCTAGGTCATAACCACTTATTGCAGAAGATCTCAATTCTTCTAGAAGACCAGTTTCTGAAACAAATTCTGTGGTTGTCAAGAAACCAGCGCTCCTCTGTAACTATCACTTAAGCTTGCTCTTCTGTTTAGCCGTTGTTTGAGAGCGAGGTGGCTCTGCAACATTTGATGATAGGTTATGGACCCCACAAAGCTGAGTTTGTACCTACTTTGTAAATTTAAGGGGATTGTATTATCTCCTCAAAGAATTGTAGGATTGGAGCTTGGTCAGCATGCTGAGAATTTGGTTAGTGATACTTTCCTTCCCCATCACAGGTCTACAGTTTCCAGGGTTTTGAGAATGGCTTTTAAGCCAATTTGGCTGTGATGTAGATAGGTCCTAAAGTCGGGGTGTGTGAAGACTGCCCAAGCCTTCAAAAGGCACCAGTGCATTGAAGAAGAGTTGGAAGCATGGCAAGGGGGTGAGGAGATGAGAAGGCATACAAACCTTCTTCCCTTTCTTCTTCTTCCTCCTCCTCCCTGCTCCTATTCCAAGAGCTGAATCTGTAAGAAGGTTTGCAGAACTCAAAAGAGAGAAAGAATTGCAATTCATGTTTTACTTTTGTGGTTTCTTAATGCTAAGCAGGAGGCAAAATGCTTCCTGGCCTCCTTCTCATTTCCACATTTTCCAATTAGCAATTTGGCTTTTGAAACATCAGGCTGTTCCTACTTAAGATTCACGGTTTGCTTGCAAACATACAGGCTGGCACCCGCAGATGCTTAGCTCCAGTCCATTGTTTATCTCTTGTAGCAAACCACACAGAAGACGGGTTTCTATCTTTGGTGCCAGCCATAAAATACATCTCTGTGGGTTATTGCTTCAGCAGAGCTTAGAGGGGGAACGGCTGCGCAAAGGCTATCAGCATCCATCTTGGTTCTTAATGGGAGCCTCATCCTTCCCAGAACTGTCAGGCATTCAAACACTGCAGCCTTCACAGGCATCTGGAGCATTCCAGCTGTCATGGGACCAGAGGACTTGAAGAGGTCAGAGATCACCTACTGGCAGCCAGGTCCATAGCCAGTCATTTCATGGCATGCACTCACCATAAACAATCCATGTGGCAGAGCATTGGAGTTCAGAACATAAGAAGAGGCCTGCTCCTATTGCACATCTTAATTTTAAAAAAGGGCTTTTTAATTAAAATAAGCTTGCACATTGTACATCCTCACAGGTGGCAGTAGGTTAATTACCTACCAGCTACGCAATTGGCTCCGCATTTGTGCTCATGCACCCACACAGGGTTCTGCCCAACTTTCGGGGCCATGGGGAGGCTCACTGGGGCCTACCCTGCAAGGCCTGCCACAGCCACAGGTAGGCCTGGGGGGCCCATTGTAGTCGCAGGAAGGCCTGGCGGGTCCCGCCATATTATTATTATTATTATTATTATTATTATTATTATTATTGTAAAGGTAAAGGGATGGGACGTGGGTGGCGCTGTGGGTAAAACCTCAGTGCCTAGGACTTGCCGATCGTATGGTCGGTGGTTCGAATCCCCGCGGCGGGGTGAGCTCCCATCGTTTGGTCCCAGCTCCTGCCCACCTAGCAGTTCGAAAGCACCCTTAAGTGCAAGTAGATAAATAGGTACCGCTTTATAGCGGGAAGGTAAACGGCGTTTCCGTGTGCTGCGCTGGTGCTGGCTCGCCAGAGCAGCTTTGTCACGCTGGCCACGTGACCCGGAAGTGTCTCCGGACAGCGCTGGCCCCCGGCCTCTTAAGTGAGATGGGCACACAACCCTAGAGTCGGACATGACTGGCCTGTACGGGCAGGGGTACCTTTACCTTTACCTTTAAAGGTAAAGGGACCCCTGACCCTTAGGTACAGTCGTGGCCGACTCTGGGGTTGTGGCGCTCATCTCGCTTTATTGGCCGAGGGAGCCGGCGTACAGCTTCCGGGTCATGTGGCCAGCATGACTAAGCCGCTCAGAGAGAGCAGACACGCTGATGGAGGCTCTATGTATAGACAGAAGCCTGGAAGCCAATGTAGGTCTTTTAAGACCGGTGTTATATGGTCTCGGCGGCTGCTCCCAGTCACCAGTCTTGCTGCCGCATTCTGGATTAGTTGTAGTTTCTGGGTCACCTTCAAAGGTAGCCCCACGTAGAGCGTATTTCAGTAGTCCAAACGGGAGATAACCAGAGCATGCATCACCTTGGCAGGCACCACTACGGGCAGGGAGGGTCTCATCCTGTGTACCAGATGGAGCTGATAAACAGTGGGGTGACAAAATGCAACTCAACGCTGCCTGTGGAACCGAGCAGGGTTGAGCTACATTGCGACGCATCCCCTTCCCGGCGATCAGCTAGGCTCTCCCCGCCCGTCCCGTCCATTTCCCGCCCTTGGGGGGACCCTTCCTTGCCTCATGAGCAGCAGCACATCTTCGAGCGCAGCCACACGCACACACTGAGGGGGGCGACATTTGGCGCGCCACGCCCCCAAGACTCCCAAGTCTACCCCAAGCCATCAGGATAAGAGGGCGAGCTGTGCTGCTTTGCCGGCGGTCTTCCCCCCTTCTCCCTTCGTTTTGACAGCTCGGGGGAATCTCCCCAGAGGCTCGCCTTGGCACCATCATTACATGTTTCTTTGCCGAGGCCTTTGGCCATTAATGAATCACCAGTGGCCAACAGGCAGGTGCAAAATGCGCCTGGCTAATTTCAAACACTGGCATGAAGCTTCTGCCTACAAATCAGTTTTGCAAAATGCACAGTGACAACCAAGACAGGATTCTTTGTCAGCCACAAGAGAACACTTTTAATATAGACATCAACTTCATACAAGACATGTGGTTTTGGTTTGACTCGTGGTCTAGTTGTACATTTTCCAAGAAAAAAACTCAAAAAATCTTTTCAGAAATTCACTGAAGTTTCCAGGTGGAACATTTCCTATAGGAGAAACAGCTAGAGAGTTATCAGCACTACTTGCTTTCTTCAGAGAGTCTTTCCAAATATGCATACATGATGTGGCCTGTGGGAGAAGAAGACTCGTTTTAGCCCAGGTCTGTCCTCCTTTGCCCAAACCTTGAGCACTGCATTCCTTATCAGCTATAGCTCCGCCTTATCCATTTCTGTACTGCTTCCATGTGATTTTGATACTGGCTCTCGTAGGAATGCCTTGGTTTTAAGTCAGAGAGTTGGTCTGGAAGTCTGCAGCAGGGTGTTCTCCCCTCTCCATGCAAATTCTCCCTTCTTCCTCTTACCTATTTTATTTGTGGGGAGGGGGCTTCAGCAGCAGCCACAGCGGTGCAGAAGCCACACCCTGCAAGAAAGAAGGAATCCCTGAATGTGTGAATGGTCTGTCACAGACCAAACGACCGGGGACGGGGCTTCAAGAAGCCGTTGCAGGAAGTCCCAGGTGAGCAGAGGGCTCTTGGGCTCAAATCCTGTTTGTGGCCAGGGGCGTCCCGATGGGGGGCAGGGGGGCGGGCTGCCCCAGGTGCCATCCTGAAGGGGGGTGGCATTCTGACGCGCCCCCTCCCCGCACCCCCCAAACCCGCAAATTGTGAGCGGCAAAGCAATGAAATCCCCCTGTCCCCTTACCTGTGAGGCGAGAGGCCGTTGTCTCGATTCCAGTCCTTCCCGGGATGCGGCGGCTCCCAGGCTGAACCTTCTCCTTGCTGCAAAACAAAGGGAGACATCAGCCGCCTGGCTCCCAGCCACGCGAGCCCCAGTCTGGGGCAGGAGGGTGGGGACCTGGGAAGGGGGCATTTCATCCTACCTGATCTTATAAGCTGCCCCACCCTGAACTCCTCCATGCGGGCGTCTGGGCTCCGTCCCGACCGGCCTGGCACAGAGGCAGCAGCCAAAGTCTCCCCCGGCTCCGGAAAAACTCTTGAGGTGTTCTTGATGGGGGAAAACCTTGGCTGCTGCTTCTGTGCCAAGTACGGCCGGGAAGGAGCCATGCCCGCATGGGGAACAGATGGAGGGTGAGGCAGGTGAGGATCAGGGGACGGGAACCACCGCGATGGTCTGTTGTTCTTCGTCCCGGGAGCAGGCGCTGGAGCCTCATCCCTGGAGGTGTGGTCCTGTGGAGGAAGCAGGAAGCATCTGATGAGAAGGGGCGGACACAACTAAATGACTAAACAACAAGAAGTTGCTTTGGGAGATGATAATCTGGCATAGCCCAGTTCTGTGAAGCTTGGAGGGGGGGTGAGGCATCTGGGTTTTAGCAGTGCAGTGGTACCTCGGGTTAAGAACTTAATTTGTTCGGGAGGTCCGTTCTTAACCTGAAACTGTTCTTAACCTGAGGTACCACTTTAGCTAATGGGGCCTCCCGCTGCCACCGCGCAATTTCTGTCCTCATCCTGAAGCAAAGTTCTTAACCTGAGGTACTATTTCTGTACAAGCCAAGCCCTGGCTCCATGGCTCACCTGAGTTAAGAGAATCCTCTTGCCTCCAAGTTGGGAGAGACCCCCTTTTTTCAGCACTGAATGGCCACATGCTGAGAGCAATGGCGGCAGTGCTGCTGCTTCTAAGTCCAGCTCAGCTTCACCCCCCCTCGTGCCCCCTTCTAGAACCAACTGCTCTCAACCGACTCTCACCTGCCCTCCCCCTCAAACTCCCTTTCCAAGCCTCCTTCCATCTTCCGTCTCCACCAGAATTCCACTCTCTCTCTTCCCCCTCCCTCCCTGCTTGACATTCCCTTTGGAATTGTAATAGCATCACCTCACAATAATAATATTGCCACTCATCTCCTCTAGGCCTCCTACCTTGAGAATCCATCTTTCTCTACCAACTCTCACTGTCATCTGACAGGCATCCCCCTTGCAGGGCACTATAAGGCTTGCTTGCAAAGCAGCACTTTGTGATATCAGCGGGCAAACAGGGACCAGGCTGCTGGGTTGTCCGGCAGCTGAATGAAGAAAAATAAAACCAGAGGGGTCAAAGAGTGCTGGGATGAGGCCACCGTGGGTAAGGCCAGAGGGGGCTGTTGGGGGGGGTGCTTGTGCCTCCCCTTCTTCTGCATCTTGCTCCCCCACCCATTCCTTAAGCTGCTTGAGAGAATCATAGCATGGTTGAGTTGGAAGGGATGCCAAGGATCATCTAGTCCAACCCCCGGCAGTGCAAGGATCCTGCCCACTGCAAGCCCCTGGCTGGGCTCCACACTCCCACCACCTTCTTACCTGCCGGATGCACAGACCCCTTGCCATTCTGCATGGGGTGGAGAAAGGGGAGAGAGAGATGTTTTGCTCCCTGTCCCTCCGTACATGGATATGAGAGCCCTGTCAATATCTCAAGGGCATCACAGGGAGGAAGCTTGTTTTCTCCTGCTCCAGAGGCCCTCAGGACCTGAAGCCATGGCTTCAAGTGACCAGAAAGGAGATTCCAACTCCACAAAGAACTTTCTGACAGCAAGAGCTGTTTGACAGTGGGAGGAAATCCCTCGGAAGGCGGTAAGACTCTCCTTCCTTGGAGGTTTTTCAGCAGAGCTTGGACGGCCATCTGCCATGGGTTCTTGAGCTGAGATTCCTGCATTGCAGGGGGGTTGGACTAGATGACCCTCGGGGTCCCTCGCAACTTGACAATTCTAGGATCCTCTGATTTCACCCGGTGCTATACCAGCTGCACTGGCTCCCGGTGGAGTACAGGATCAGGTTTAAGGTGCTGGTTTTAACCTTTAAAGCCCTATACAGCCTAGGACCCTCGTACCTACGGGACCGCCTCTCCTGGTATGCCCACAGAGAAACTTACGGTCTTCGAATAAAAACATCTTGAAGGTCCCAGGCCCCAGAGAAGTTAGGCTGGCCTCAACTAGAGCCAGGGCTTTTTCGGCTGTGGCTCCGATCTGGTGGAACACTCTGTCACAAGAGACCAGGGCCCTGCGGGACTTGACATCTTTCCGCAGGGCCTGCAAGACAGAGCTGTTCCACCAGGCCTTTGGCCAGGGCACAGCCTGACTCCCTCCCTCGGCAATCTTCGCGGAGCTCTGGCCCAATGGTTGCCAGTGGCTTGAATTAATTAATTTTATAACGAATGATTTTAGACTGTTGTTTATGCTGTACTTTTGTACTGTTTTATTGTTGTTAGCCGCCCTGAGCCCGGCTTCGGCTGGGGAGGGCGGGATATAAATAAAATTTATTATTATTATTATTATTATTATTATTATTATTATTATTATTAAAGTGCATCCAGTGAGCATTTAAAGCACATGACATCCCCCAAATGATCCTGGGCATTGCAGATTCCCTCCCAGAGAGGCCAGTGTGGTGTAGTGCTTAAGAGCGGTGGACTCGTAATCTGGGGAACCGGGTTCGATTCCCCACTCCTCCACATGCAGCTGCTGGGTGACCTTGGGCCAGTCACACTTCTTTGAAGTCTCTCAGCCTCGCTCACCTCACAGAGTGTTTGCTGTGAGGGAGGAAGGGAAAGGAGAACGTTAGCCGCTTTGAGACTCCTTAGGGTAGTGATAAAGCGGGATATCAAATCCAAACTCTTCTTTTGCTTCTCCTCCTCCTCCTCTTCCTCACAGACCTACAAATCCCAGAAGCCCTAACAAACTACAATTCCCAGGATCCTTTGGGGGAAGACACCTGCTTTTTAGAACAGAGAGGAGAACCTGCAGCTGACTTCCCCCAATTTCCTAGGAACCAGGAACAGGAAGCTCACGTGCTTCTAAGAGGATAACTTCACAGCAGGGGGGATAAAATATTGCTCCAAAAGTTGGCTGCCTCCCCTGGATGTACATTTCCAAAACAGAAGATAAAAAATAAATAAAACCTACATACAGCAAGAGTGTTTTGTGTTGTTCAGGCTCCTATTTGTTATGTGCAAACGGCTTTAGATACCTATGAGGTCCATAAATTACAATGTAGCATATATTCAACACAAAAAGCAGTGGCAATTTGTTGTTGACAAAGGACAGCTGGACATATAAAGGGCCCCATTACCTTCAGTAGCTTAGGGCCTTATCAAACCTAAATCTAGCTCTGCATTGGACGTTCGGCTTCCAAAGAACGTTCGCAAACCAGAACACTCACTTCTGGGGTTGCGGCAATTGGGAGCCAAAACGTTCGAGTCGCAAGGCATTTGAGATCCAAGGTACAACTGTATGTTCTTTTAAAGTTTTTTTTAAAAAATGTTTTCAGCTTTAGGTTTGTCTTTGCTGAATGAAATGGTCTTAAATAGATACTGTGAGCTATCCTGAGCAGTTGTGGAAAGATTTTGAGTATTTCAAATAAACAAACGGCAGTGAGTGAAGCCATCAGCACGATCAGTCCTGAGACCAAAAGACTCTGCAATACTCCCAAATTTATGTCAGGATAATACTTCCTAGAGCTGAGCCTTCAAATCTGCTCACATGTTGCAGTGCTAAACACATTGGCAATGAAATGTATTTTTAACCAATTCTATGCAGGAAAACCCCCAATAGTGAGCCCACCTACTCCTACCATCTGGAACTAAGGACCTGGGTTTTCAGATCAAAGGATAGGACTTCAGGTCTGGTTTCCACTTCTGCTCCTTTCCTTTTTTCTTGTTGAAAACAGCATCTTCCAGTATTCCAGTTGCTGGTTGTGGTCCTACCCTGTCTTTTCTTCCCCACCTTTAGCACATATATTCTCAGTGGAGGAACCGGCTTCATGAGTCACGGTTATAAGCCGGTTTATTACAAAACCGACTAAGAATTTGTTTTTAAACATAGTTCTCCGCTTGGAATGTAGGGATAAGTAGAGACGCTTTGAAAGTCAAGCAAAACTCAGCCGTTCTCCCAGCACTGAGGCTCAGCCTCATGGAGACTAATCCTGTACATAAGATTAATGTTGTCTGCTTCATGTTGCATTTGTGATGTTCTATCATGTCATCGTTATTTATTGTTTGTAAGCCAAATGGTCAGGGGTCCCTTTACCTTTACCTTTACCTTTACCAAGCCTCAGCACCACTACCAAATAAAAAGGTCCTCCTCCTCCCAGCCACCTTTCTGGCTTCTTCTGGAAGAAAGAGGTGGTGGGTAGAGCTTCCCTAGTAGAAGATCATAAGAGGCCCTCTTGCAAGGTGAAGCAATCTCTGAGATTCACCCTTCTTCTAGTTTTGATGCTGGCTTCTTAAAGAGACTCCACCTCATTACCCTGCTGCTGGAATGCTAATGCTTCTTTGGCTCTGTGTCATGGGGGCCTGAGAGGATGGATTAGATATCATTTGCGAAGTGCTTTGAAGATGAACTTCACTGTATAAACATGGAGCATTACTAGTGTCCTTTAAGCAGCTCCCATCCATCAGAATCCCATTTCCAGTGTCATTTTATTTTATTACATTTTTTCCTGATGCGCTGACATTCCTGCCATAATCTGATTTTCATTAGCTGTGATGTACTACAGAGATTTGGACTTCCAACATTCACCAGCATTTGTTACCATAAGTGTTACCACAAGTGAGCATTGCTGCATGCTGGGAGGAAGGGAGGGGAGAATAGCTTGACTTCTGGTCACAGAACAGCTCTTAAAAAGTTGTCGTTGTGTGCAGGGTTATGTTGCAGGAAAGCTCAGCTGCAGTACTCAGGAACGATTCTGGGGCATGAGCAACCAAAACTATCTTCTCCCAGACCTGTTGCAACAGAGCCAGGTTTCGAATTGTTCAGCAAACCAGCTGAAAGTTGCTCAGAACCACTTTCCGGAACCTCAGAGCAAGCCTATTCCCAACAAGGTAAATGTCACATATTATGACAATAAACAAACTGAAATGCAGTCCTTCCTTTGAGATTCAAACTTCTCTGAATTATATGATGCAGTTCTCCAATCAAAAAAGTATACACACAAAAAATGCACATTGTAATGAAAATAACACACCAAACTACTAGGGGATATGCCTTGCAAAAATGTGTAATAGGAGAAGTTGTGTGCAAAAATTCATATCTCAGGACAGTTGCACTGGCTTGCCCCTGTGATTGAAGGGGACCAGCACCAGCGATGTGCTGACGTCACCACCTTGCAACATGCTCATGCTGTGCGTATATTCCACATGACTTGCTGACACCATTTGCGCATGCCGCCTGGCATATTATGCACATGCTGCGCAAGTTATGTGAGCATGTCTCACAACGTGACTATTGAGTTGTTGATGTTTTTGTTAGTTTTAGATGTCCAGCAATGTCTAAAATGTCATATATTTTGAAGCCCTGTAGTAACTCTGTTTTATCCTGAGGGGTGATAGATATTGGCCATTAGCATTCCATTGCATCTTGCCAGAAGTTTTGGTCTGCATTGCTATGGATCTGCAGGGAGGCTGTGCCAGTTACTTGAGGTTGTTATACGTTCCAAATTAAAGGAAAGCATTTATGTTCATTTACTTCAGTCTTCTCCTTTCAGCTGTTTTGGAAGGGAGATTTAATGGTGAATCATGTGTGTCTGTGTGGTGGTGAAGAGAAATAACCTGCCCTACACATGTTATTGCTGTATAATTTTTATAGATGTGAAAGAACTAGATTTATTTACCCTTTGTTTTTGTTTTCCTTTCCAATGAAGCTTTAGAGTACAATCAACTGCTAATCATCCAGATTTCTAATAGTTACATCCACTTCCACCTTCGAGAATCAGAGAATCAGAGAAATGTAGAGTTAGGAAGCACCACAATGAACATGCACGAATCTATTTGCCCAACATGGGGCTTGAACCCATCACCTTGAGATTAAAAGCCACATGCTCTACCAACAGAGCTACCCCAGCTGGAACATCTGCACACCTTCCATTCCAGAGCCCTGATAAGTATCCAGTCTTACTGGATGTCTGGAAGGGGTTTCAGAGCAGTGGGCCAGACTCTACTACTCGCTCAACTAGGGCTCTGGTCAGATCTACTGCTCCTTCCCATATTACCACAGTTTCTTCTTCACAGCCTAGGTGGCTTCCTAGTAGCATTGGCCACAGGGCATCTTAGTGCAGCAACCCAGTAGAATGCAATGTACATAAGCTCTGCAGTGGTACCTTGGTTTACGAACAGCCCTGTTTGGATTACAAACTTCCGCAAAACCAGAAGTCTATGAACTTTACCTCAGTCTAGGAACGGAATCCGAAAGGTGGAAGGGCACCAGCGGTGGGAGACCTCATTAGGGAAAGCGCAGCTTCAGTTTAAGAACGGACTTCCGGAACAGATTAAGTTCGTAAACCGAAGTACCACTGTAATTAAGTTGTGGCATCACTTTCAAAGCAAGGTTTTAGTTTCGTTTGGGGTTTTTTTAAGGAGGGTGTTGAAGCAGAACCATCCATCCCAGAGACAGCAGCCTGTCCCAACCCTGGGCCTCCAGATCTTGTTGGACTACAACTCCCATCATCCCTGACTGCCAGTTCTGCTGTCTTAAGAATGATGGGAGTTGTAGTCCAACAGCATCTGGGGGTCCAAGGCTGGGAAAGGTCACCGTACAGTATACATGTAGCACCATCAATGCAGTCGCTTGTGATTAAGTTCCTTTGTTTCATCTTAATTTTTTTCCCCATTTTAGGCACCAAGCACTAACAACACCCCCTCAAAAAATAGTTCCTCATCTACGACATCATTCACATCATTCATAGATCCTAGGCTTCTGCAAATGTCACCTCCTTCAAGTCCAACTGGACCAAACTGTGGTTCTCGTGAGTACAGTTGTTTTAATTGCAGAACATGCCATATTTGCCTCTTTTGGAGGGGAGGAGGGAAATAGTGTCCTCCCTTAAAGAAGGCACGTGTGGCGGTGAGACCTGGAGACTGGCCACCTGTGTTGTGCATGAGTAAGATTGGTCAGCCACAACACCCAATTGGTAGGTCCATCAATGCTGGGTTTAATCTGGCCAGTGGGGTGCAGTCCAAATGGATCGAGGGACCTATATATGCCAATGCACGTGACCCAGAGCTTCCTCTTTCAGCACGTGCATTCGGAACACCCGCCCACCTCTCCCTACTTTTAGGGCATTTTGCGCCTGACCTTGCTATGCCGTTGCGTGTCGTCTGTTGTTGGGACAGGGGAATGGCAGGAATTTTCCCCACTTGGCTGATTGGCTGTTGCCATTTGGGTTTCACCTGCCGCATAGCAAATCGTCACAACTTGTAAGGTTGTGGATAGGCTCTGGTTCAAGTGATAGGGATGGGAGAACGCTCTCGCCATCCCTATGTGAAGGGTATTCCATTAAAGGAATCCAGTGACTCGATGGTTTGGTCAACCCCTGAGAGGGGGTTGTGCCCGTGCCTGAGTCCAGGGGGTCATACGGGTGGCGGAGATAGCCTGTTCCCGGCTTTCCCCTTATCCAGGTGTTCAGCTTTGGCTGACCTGTGCTGGTGCCCTGGGTCAGTGCTACCTGCATAGCAGGGAGCTAGTCCTCAATTCACTTGTAAATGACGCGCAATGGTTTTCCATAATCAGGCGACTCTTACTTTGCTTTTCCCTTGGGACTAGTGGAACAAACCACAATTCCTGAGTAGGGATAAGGGAGAAATTCAGTTTGGTTGCACATCTAAAGATGAACTTACCTAATTTGCACTTTCTGAAACAATGCACGAACCAAAGCAAAGGCATCCTTCATAATGTGCCCTTCTCCAAATTTTACAAAGCAGGACTCCAGTCAAGCAATGTGTACAAAAATACACATATGAACAACAAAAGTGTGCATATAAATGCATATATTAGTGAAAACGACATACAAAAATGTGTTACATATGGTGGAAATTGCTTTGAGAAAAATATGTACATTAGGCAAAAATGCATACAAAAAGGTATATATCAGGACTAAACTGAAATGTTGTCTTTTAAATCACAAACTGATGTGGAAATGTAGAGAACTGGACTTAATATTAGAAAGATGAGAAACTGGGAGAAACTGAAATTGACATAGTCACCCATCCGAATCTCTGTATCAGCCTTACAAGGTTCATGGCTTGCTCCACTCCAAGCAAGGGTGGACTTGGGTCTTTCAAATTTATGCATCACCAATATTTGATGCCCCCTCCACCTCCTGCCTACTGTTCTGCTCAATTCACTACATCATAGTTGCAATGCCCTGGAGAACTCCCTAGGCCCAGTGCCCAGTGCGGCAGAACTGGTCACACTACTCTAATCCACCTCTGCTCCAAGCCAAACTTTGGTTTTGGCTTCCCATTCATGGTTTATTCAAGTGAACCACGAATGGTAAACCATTATGTGTGGTTTTCTGTGACCTGCAAATTCGCCTGGTAGAAGGCAGACTCCAGTGACCTTCTCCCAGCAGGCAAGCACCTTATTTACTTAGATAATTCTTTGTTCTGTGGGCGGAATACACTGGTCTGTCACATTTACTGGTACCAATATGGGATGTCAATGCATAGGGAATACCATGCAAATAGTTGCTTCAAAGGAATGATTTTTGTCAAGACTGACAAAACTCCCTGTACCCCACATGCTCTGATCCTAAACATTATCAGGCTCCTTCTAGTAGTTGCTATTTGTATTTTTAAAATGTGCACATTAAATGCAAATGAATAGCATCACTTGTGGTCTGGCCCTTAGGTCACATCCACACCATAAATTTAAAGCAAATGCTCTCTCACAAAGCATCATTAACAAGCCATGGCTCCCTGGATTCCCTGGGGGGAGCAATGTGCTTTAAATGTATATTGTGGATGTGACATATTAGATGTCATTCAAAAAGAGATTTAGAAATCCTGCTTTCATGAGGGGCACACAGAGTGTGGGGCACAGTTGCTTCACAAGCCATGTGTTGTGCAAGAAAACATAACAATTGTTTTATAAAAAGCCTCTGCTTCTCTTCCCTAGCATCCAATGTGAAACCAGAGCCCACCAGCAGGCAAAACGCAAGGAAAGGCTCCGTTGTCAACGTGAACCCCACCAATATCCGCCCACAGAGTGACAGCCCAGAAATCCGCAAATACAAAAAGAAGTTCAACTCTGAGATCTTGTGTTCCGCATTGTGGGGTAAGAAAGTTTATCTGAAGCAGGAATAGATGGCTTGCGATTCTGAGGTGCTTGGAGGCTTGTTCAGATCTTTAAAAATATAGGGGGAAGGGCCATAGCACCCTGGAAGAGCACTTACTTTGCATGATCCTAGGTTCGATCCCCAGCATCTCCAGGTAGGAGTGGGAAAGACCTTCACCTGAAACCCTGGAGAGCTGCTGCCAGTCAGTGTAGCCAATATGCAGCAAGATGGACCAATAGGCTAACTCATTGCAAGGCAGCTTCCTATGTTGCTATTATTATTTGTTAGATATATATACTGGTCTTCATCAAAGGGCACAGGGTGGTTCACAGAATAAAGTACCGGATAAAAACAAGTAAATAATTAAAACACAACAGCAAAGCCATAACCTCCCCCTTCCCACAGACACATTTAAAATATTCATCAACCCAAGGCCTGGTTAAAAAGGAACATTTTCGCCTGGCACCTAAAATATATATATAATGAAGGTGCCTGGCAAGCCTCCCTGGGGAGGGCATCCCACAAACAGGGAGCCACCACAGAAAAGGCCCGTTCTCATGTTGCCACCTTCTGGACCTCTCATGGAAGAGGCACACAGGGTGAACACAGAGTCCAGAACGGTTTATATGGGAGAGAGGCGGTCCTTGAGGTATTGCAGTCCTGTTTCTGTTCCCATTCAGTAAATTGCCCCGTTCCTGCTCAGCCTGATTGTTGGGGTGTCCTTGAATACAGCTGGAGCACTTACTAGCAAGGCAAGATCAGGTTCAATACAAAGTGCACTAAAGCATCAGAGAAACTGTCCAAAAGGAGATGTTGAGCAACGGCTAGGTAGCAACTGAGTTTTTGTAACCCAGTCTTACCCATTTCTGGAGCATCAGTAGGGACCTGGTCTAGAGCATGTGTCAGTTTTTTGCTTCTTTCTGCCTCTCAAGTCATGCCCAGAGATGGGAGGTCTTGTGATACCAGTACATTTTCTGTCCTGGGCAGTAACTTGAGCCCATCACTTTCTAAAGTGGAGAACACTCTGCAACAGAAATCCTGGAAGGGGTGTTGGAAGGTTTGCAGGCTCGCAGCCTTGTGGCGTCCACCAGTGCATCTCACCTACCATTGGTCTTAGAATGTACTACGATCCTCAGCGCAATTCTCTGCCTCTGAGCTGGCCTTGACATGAAGCCCAGTTTCCTACATCTGAGTGTGATATACCAAAATGCTGGATGGACTGCACCGCCTGTCACTTAAAGATCCATCCTCATTATTGATGCCTTTGCTCCCCATCAGCTTTAATTTTCCATCTTCCTGACACCAGACAGCACTCCGACAAGCTCCATGGAGCTGATACAATATTTTACCCACACCTCCTGCCTTGATTCGAGCCTTAAATGAGAAACAAAATAAATGAATGAAATGCCGGAAGAAATTATCCCAGGAAATGTAGATTTACAGTTTACAGCTCTCTGGGTTTCATGTGATGTATGTTTGGAGGAGGCCAAGATTTTAAATTAAGAACAGAGCACCATAGCAAAGCTGGTAATGATATGTGTGCTGAGGTGGAGAGCGCTATGTTCTTACCAGCCCATTGCTAGCATTCCGCTGCTTTTTCTCTTTTTTTGTGCTGCGTAATACCTTATGCCATCTCATTATTTCCGCCAGGAACACTTCGATAAGAAACCTTATCAAACATGGCAACCAAATGGAAGCCTCGCCCGTTGGGTGTCAGCCCGAATCCGCAGTCCCCTCAGCACTTCCACTGGCTTGAAAACAATTTAACTATAGACAGATACTTGAGGGTCTCACCCAGAGAAATTTTGCAAGTCTTGTGTAACTTCTTAGGATGTTTCTTGAGAGTGGGTACCCCACTCCAAGTGACATTTCATGACAAATCTATGGGAACTCAAAAATTGTTACCTTGCAATGGGCCCTTCTCTCCCCACAAAAGCTAACTGGCAGAGCAATCCTAACCATGCCTACTCAGAAGTAAGTCCTATTGAAGTCAGTGGTACTTAATGCTAGGTACATGGGTTGGGATGACAGATGTGGGCCTTAAATGCCACATATTGGTTGTTCCCCCAGGGTCTTGACTTAGGCCATCACTCTATGGATTATCACTGCACGGTGACCCAAAAATTGGAATTTTATGTCGTTGTCTCTGCTCTGTGGAATGTCATTCATGAAGCATCGTCCATCAGTTGCTTCAGACATCTTGTGAAGGCATCTCTTTCTGCCTAGACTATTCCTGACCCATGAAATTGAACCCTGCTATTTCCGAAATCATCTCTTTACTTTTTAAAATCTGTTTTCATAGTGCCGTTTTGCAGCTTTTATGACACTTTGATTGTTTCATATCATTTTTACATGCCATTTGGAGATGTTTAGATATTAAGTTGTTTGTTTGTTTAACAAAATTTACACACTGCTTGATTGTAAAAAAACAACAAAAAGAACACCCTCAAAGATAAAACTATAAAATCAGGAAAAATGGCAATGCATTAAAACATGCAAGAAGTTAAAATACTAAAACAGATTAAAATTCACACCAGCGTTTCTAAGAATTTGGGTAGGCTTATCTAAACATGAATATATATTTTTAGCAGGCGCCAAAAAGAGTACAGTGAAGGCGCCAGCTTGGTCTCCATAGGCAGGGAGTTCCAAAGTGTGGCTGCTGCCGCACTAAATGAGTTCTTACAAATGCAGAAACGGTGTTATTTGGCACCTGCAATGCCAATTCCGCTGATCAGTCATGTGGGCTCATGTGGAGTAAGGCAGTCTCATAGGTAAACTGGTCCCTATTAAATGCTTTTAGTAAAGGTAAAGGGACCCCTGACCACTAGGTCCAGTCGTGACCAATTCTGGGGTTGCGGCGCTCATCTCGCTTTACTGGCCGAGGGAGCCGGCTTGCTGCTTCCGGGTCATGTGGCCAGCATGACTAAGCCGCTTCTGGTGAACCAGAGCAGCGCACGGGAACGCCGTTTACCTTCCCACCGGAGCAGTACCTATTTATCTACTTGCACTTTGATGTGCTTTCGAACTGCTAAATTGGCAGGAGCAGGGACCGAGCAACAGGAACTCACCCCGTCGTGGGGATTCGAACCGCCGACCTTCTGATCGGCAAGCCCAAGAGGCTCAGTGGTTTAGACCACATTGCCAACCACGTCTTCGTTAGGTAAAAGGTAAAGGGACCCCTGACCATTAGGTCCAGTCGTGACCGACTCTGGGGTTGCACGCTCATCTCGCTCTATAGGCCGAGGGAGCAGGCGTTTGTCCGCAGACAGCTTCCGGGTCATGTGGCCAGCATGACTCAGCCACTTATGGTGAACCAGAGTAGTGCACAGAAACGCTGTTTACCTTCCCGCCGGAGCGGTACCTATTTATCTACTTGCACTTTGACGTGCTTTCGAACTGCTAGGTTGGCAGGAGCTGGGACCAAGCAACAGGAGCTCACCCCGTTGTGGGGATTCAAACCGCCGACCTTCTGATTGGCAAGTCCTAGGCTCTGTGGTTTAACCCACAGTGCCACCCTTTTAGAGAAATGCAAATAACCTCCCCCCCCCCCAAAAAAACGCAACCCAAATTAAATAAATATAAACAAAAAACAAACAGGATCAGAGCAGCAAACAATCTAGTCCAGGACCCTGATTCTAGTAGTGGCCAACCAGATGCCCACAAAGCAGGACCTGAGGGCAGATTGCTCCACCCCACATCTGCCCCACAGCAGGGGTTATTCCCTGGCATGCTACTGCTGAATGAACCTTTTGCTGAATATACTAATATAGCCAAAACCAGAATGCCCATGCACAACAGTGGGGCACCAGCAGGCTCAGGAGAACTCCAAGGTTCTAAATACTTTAGGAGGGGGATCAAGGCTTGAACCTCTGTAGAGTTCTCAGAGAATCAGTAGGGTAGCACTGTTGTTTGCGGCAGCACATACTGAGTTGGCAAGTCACCGGAAAACAGGATTTATGGCCAAAGGGTAAGATAGGCCAAGATAATATCCAAGTCTTGGCCTTCTTTGAAAGGCTGACATACCACAGTAGTATGATTAGAGGGATGGCAGAAAAATAGCAAACAGTAATTGGAGGGGTGGCAGAAAAATCACTAATCCGATGTGATTTGGATGCCTTTTCTGGCATATGTCAATAAGAATCGGAATTTACTAGAACCTCCAACAACTTGAGTCATCAATCTGTGGACGGGTTATATTTTAAAAGTGCCCTCTTCCTGGTGGACAAATGAGAGATTTACTAAGGGGAGGAAATGACTCAAATGGACAAAGAGTAGTTTGACTCACAATATGTGCATTGTGAGACCCATATGATAAGATGCCTCCGCTAGCTTAGTTCAGTTTTTGTTAACACTGCTTTTCTTGTTGTTATCGAAACCCAATCAAAATCATTTGGGGGCAGAGTGGAACAGCCCCCAAAGAGTCTAATGGGGAATGAGCATACTCAGTGACCATGGAATGCTCTCTGTTGAGATGGCAAGAAGGGGGGAAGAGAATGGAGCTTTCTGGGAAAGGTCACAGCTGGTCAGCTGGCTGGCTGGCAGGCACCCTGAACAGGAACAGGCCACACTGCAACATGAAGGCCATGCATGCACTCCCATTGAATCTGCATCCAGTGCACTCTCACTGCTGGTTTGGGAAGCGACATGCACACAACATTAGCTGCATCCATATCTGTCCTGCCATTTCAAGTTACAAGAAGGGAGATTCTGACTAAACATCAGGAAGTAAGAGCTGTTCAGCGGTGGAACAGACTTCATCGGGAGGTTGTGGACACTCCTTCCTTGGAGGGTTTCAAGAAGAGGTTGGATGGCCTTCTGTCTTGGATGCTTTAGTTGAGATTTAGTTGTTTAGGGAAGCTTTTAATGTTTGATGCATTACTATATTTTAATATTTTGTTGGAAGCCGCCCAGAGTGGCTGGGGAAGCCCAGCCAGATGGGCAGGGTATAAATAATAACTTATTATTATTATTATTATTATTATTATTATTATCCCTGCATTGCAGGGGGTTGGACTAGATGACCCTCAGTGACCCCTTCCAACGATTCTCTGATTAGTATTAAATGCTGTGTTTTGATGCACTTCCCCACCAAAACCAGCTTCCACAGGAACTGAGAAAACCAACAGCCTAGCTGTGCTTAAAGGCAGTAATGTGTGCACAGGCTACGTTGCAGGTCCCACCTGTCTTGAGTAAGAGCTCTTGAATACCAATATAGTAACCAAAGTGCTGTTCCATCCATTCGCTCTCCAGTGAGGAAGTGGTCCAAATTGCCTTTAGATGGTTTATATTGTCAGAATTACTTGCACTGATTTTGGTGTTCTTCCATATTTTAACAGGGGTGAATTTGCTTGTGGGGACTGAGAATGGATTGTGGCTTCTAGACAGAAGCGGCCAAGGAAGAGTCTACTCATTGATAACCAGGAGGCGGTTCCAACAGATGGATGTGCTCGAAGGACTCAATGTGCTAATTACCATCTCAGGTTTGTTTGGTGCCTAGAACCATCTGACCTACAGTAGGACCAGAAGCAATTACAAAGAAGATTAGACTGCAAATTGAGTTGTAAAAACTCGCCGGCTCCTCCTGATGCTTACAATCCTTGTATCTAGGGCAGATGTGATTCAGGGTGTTTCATTGCCTGCTTAGTATGCAAAGTGGTTTGCAAGATTTATAGAGTACACCAGATACTTAAAACTAGTTTAAAGCTGGCTTCTGAGTCTAACAGCATCAATCTCTCTGTGTTTGTTTCTCTAATGTGGTTTCCATCCCTGCCCTGGAAGCTGATGGCAGCAACCATTAAATTATTCGTCCCTGAGCACAGGCTAGGCATGTATATGTCTGATATCAGTGTTCTGAAATTATGGGTCACAGCCACCTTACCCTGGCCATCCCTATTCGATCACTGGTATCATCTGGGGGAGTCCTGTTAGCACAACTCTCGCCAACAAGAAGAGATGCCTTCAGTCTTATGAGTCTTACTCTATGGAATTCCTTGCCACTAGAAATCAGACAAGCACCATCGCTGCTGTATTTTGGACGCCTGATTAAAACTGTTTTATTTCAGGAGGGTTTTGCATCATGAGTGCTTCTCCGATGCTTTAGAATTTTTTTTTTTGTTTGTTTGCATTTCTGAGGTTTTAAATTTTTGAAAGTTCATTTATGTTTTAAAATTTGCATCTTGTACCTGTACAAGCTGCTTTGACACCTGGGCATTGGAAAGCAGGATATACATTTTTAACATTAATAGTAATGATCATGATGGTGGTAGGTGTGGCCAAGGGTGGATGTGCACTCTTGGTTTTTGGTGCTAAAAATGAATTTCTGATAACCATATTGTCATAGGAAGTTCTTTTCAAACGTTAGTGATGTGTTGTTTAAATGTGACACCAGAGGGCGCTGCAGACCTATCCCTGTCCCAAAAAATACCTGGTAAACCTTGTGGGAAACGAAGCGAAGGAAGAAACCAAATGCCTTGATGTTTTAGAATGATATTTTTAATATTGTTCTAATAACGTTTAAAAGATGGGTTTCAATCCAGCCCTAGACTCTCCACTAAAGTTTGCAAATTATATACAGTACTAAGTTTTATAGAAACACTATGTTAGTTACAGAGTGTTCAGACTTCCACATTACGAACTGCTCTTTGTCAAGAGCATGGAAAGATAAGTGTTAACCCCATCCAGGTGGTTTTTCATGATAAGACCCATAACTCTCCCGTGCGAAGTTATCTCCTATAGCTACAGGAGTGGCCATATTTTTTGTTGTTCTGAACAATGCTGGTGTACCACACACAGAGATTATGGCTTACGACCAAAAGAGAGGGGGGGGCGACTCACTAAAACAGAATGCCCTCAACCTTTAAGACATGTTTTGAACTGACAAAATCGAAACAGAGTAAATAAGACTTGTAAATAAGATGAAGTAATGGGGCTTTCCACACACACACATACACACACACACACACACACACACACACGAGGGCCCATGCTCAATGCTTGCCAACTGAGGGCTACCAAGCACACTCTCATGTATGTATGCATGCATGCACACACAACCCCACATGTGCAGCAGACGCACTCAGCACACAAGCAGACCACACAGCAACCGTGTACATCACCTTGGAAATAAATAAATACATAGCAACTCACCCTCTCTCTGCCCTGCCCACACATGATATAGGCCAATATACTATAAAAGGTAAAGGGACCCCTGACCATTAGGTCCAGTTGTGACCGACTCTGGGGTTGCAGCGCTCATCTCACTTTACTGGCCGAGGGAGACAGCGTACAGCTTCCGGGTCATGTGGCCAGCATGACTAAGCTGCTTCTGGCGAAGCAGAGCAGCGCACGGAAGCGTCATTTACCTTCCCGCCGGAGTGGTACCTATTTATCTACTTGCACTTTGACGTGCTTTTGAACTGCTAGGTTGGCAGGAGCAGGGACCACGCAACAGGAGCTCACCCCGTCGTGGGGATTCGAACCGCTGACCTTCTGATTGGCAAGTCCTAGGCTCTGTGGTTTAACCCACAGTTAAACCACATGCACACAGTTAAACCACACATGCACAGAGACACATGGATGCACCATACATTACAGTTTAAACCACTCCACCCTGCCCAGTGCTGAGATGGGGCAATTTTAATCTCCACCACAGCACTGGGCTGCACATGAACGTAAATCCAGGCTGAAGGTTCACCACCCCTCGCCTTACAGGGTGTGGAGTGAAGGAGCTACAAAATAAACAAAGGAGATCCAACAAACAGATCTGGGGTGCAAAACAGATTGTTTGGAACGTCACCCTGAGCTGCAGTTGTGCTAGTGATACTAAGGAGTGGTGCCTTTCATAAGGCTGGGCTCACACAACGAAAGCTTAACTGAACTAGGAGCACGTCTGAGGGCACAGATACTCAAGTATTGGTTTATTTTTTTACATACGTTCTCTCACCACAAGGTGGTGCTATTGCTTTACTGTCTGACTGCGATGATCCGAGAACATAGATCCGTCCCTGAGCGTGATCTTTGCACACAGAAAAACCCTGGCTTCGCTGCCTGACATCTCTGCTAAAAATGATATTAGTCAAATAGATATCAGAAAGACCTCTGCCCGAGTCTTTGAGGAAACAGCTGCAAGACAGAGGTTTGGTATGCACACCACAGATTTAAAGCACTTGGTTTCCTCTCCCCCTGCCCCCAAAAAACCCTGGGGACCGTACTTTGGGAATTGCAACGCTGTGAGGGGCAAACCACAGTTCCCAGGATTTGGGGGGAAAGGAAGCTACGTGTTTTAAATCTGTCCTAATGGAATGGTGTTTACGCAGCCAGAATAGGCAATACAGTGGTACCTCAGGTTACAGATGCTTCAGGTTACAGACTCTGCTAAATCAGAAACTCAGGTTAAGAACTTTGCTTCAGGATGAGAACAGAAATCAAGTGGCGGTGGCGCGGCGGCAGCGGGAGGCCCCATTAGCTAAAGTGGTGCTTCAGGTTAAGAACAGTTTCAGGTTAAGAATGGACCTCCAGAACGAATTAAGTTCTTAACCCGAGGTACCACTGTACTGGCTTGATATTAGGCATCTTTCCTCCTGGTTTAAGATATTACCAACCTCAGAACTACTTCCAGCCAAGTTGTTGGTGTGATGTAGAGAAGTTAAGTTTTTTAACAAAATTCCTTTTCTATTTCTGGTCCAATAAATTGGCAGGCAAAAAGAACAAGCTACGTGTCTACTATCTATCCTGGCTGAGGAATAAGATCTTGCGGAATGATCCGGATGTGGAAAAGCGGCAAGGCTGGGTGTCTGTGGGTGACCTGGAAGGCTGCATACACTACAAAGTTGGTGAGTTTTCCCCTTGTGGGCTGCTAATAGCCAATTTTAGCACAAGATTTCTTTTGTTGTTGTTAACTCTGATGCATTCTGTATCACTTCGAGATCTTTAAAATAATGTTTTAGTTCCTGTTAATTCAGGAAGAGAAAAAGCTAAGGAGTAAACCCTGTGAAAATCTGGAGTGGTTGGGTGGCGTCTTGTACACCTCCTTCCAACAAAATGGGCCTAAAGGATGGAGATTCCTCACCCCTTATTTGAGGGCTTATTTGAACACACTAGATTCAGAGGTTGACACTACTGAGATAATATAGCTATTGTCTACATGAGCAAGATTTCCAAGGCCTTTTATTCAGATCCACATGCTGAAATAGGTCATTTGCGTGTGGAACAACATATACTGCAAACACTGTCAAGCAATATCCCATCAAGATTTTGCATTATCACTTCTTACCAGTTTTGATCCTAAATGGTTACATACAGAGGAAATGTTCTTTCATATGCAGTGGACTTGTAAAAGGGTAAAAGAGTATTGGGAAATGATCCATAAGGAATTGGGGGGGGGATGTTTATATATATATATATATATATATATATATATATATATATATATATATGTTGTTGTTTTTGCTTGAGGTGGGATAAATGTTGAGTTAGGGTGGGGATCAGTTTTATTTTAGTATAATTGTTTTTGGCTTTGTTTTTACTTTTACTATTTTGTTAGGCTATTGTATAGTTTGTATTTTGCTTTTTAAGGGGAAGGGTCAGGGCTGCCTGGGAGTGGGTCCCAGCCAATAGAATGGCTGAGGCAGGTTCCACAGGGGGGGATGTATTGGGACACCCGATCTCAGTGATCACGGGCAGGAGGAGGAGCTATGCTAAGACCAGACCATGTCATTACTGAGGAGGCAGGCTTAGTCGTTGTTTGAGGACTATCCCTGCCTCCAGATCTGGTCCTGACCGGAAGGATACAGGAATCAGCAGGGGAAACCCACATCATCTGAAAGTGTTGCTGTGCAATGCCAGGTCAATGATGAATAAAACCACTGCCATCCACGACCTGATTGTGGGTGGAGGATTTGACCTGGCATGTGTGACAGAGACCTGGTTGGATGAAGCAGAAGGGCCTGTCCTTGCCACTGCTTGTCCACCAGGTTTCTCTTACGCACAGGAACCCAGATCGTTTGGGCGGGGGGGGGGGGAGTGATTTTTAGGAAGTCATTAGTTTGCACCAGGTGTCCTATTGGGAAGACCCAGTTCTCTGAGTGCATGTTCTGGAAGTTGGGCAATAGGGGCAGTACAGGATTCCTTTTGGTGTACTGACCTCCCCGCTGCATCAAGGATTCCCTGCCCAAGCTGCTTCAGGTCGTGGCGGATGTTCTCCTGGAGACACCTAGTTTGGTTGTCCTAGGGGATTTTAACATCCATGCTGACACGACCTTACAAGGGGCTGCTCGGGACTTCATGGAAAGCATGGCCTCCATGGGGCTGTCCGTGAATAGGTTTGGCCCAACTCATAGCTTTGGACATGCCTTGGACCTGGTGTTCACATCTATGGATGTTGGTGATCTGACATTAAGTAAAAGTGAAACAAAAGTGCCATGGTCAGATCACTTCCTGGTGCAACTGGACTTCTCTGCAACCCTTCCCCTCTGCAGGGAGGTGGGACCGATTCAGATGCCCCCCCCCCCGCCACTTAATGGATCCAGATGGTTTCCATAGAGTGGTAGGGAATGTTTTATCCCGTGTTGATGGTCTCTCAGCTGATTCCCTGGTGACCCGCTGGAATACGGAGTTAACCAGGGCTATTGACTGTCTGGCTCCGAAGCACCCTCTCTGATTGCATGGAGCCCGGACAGCCCCATGGTTTTCCCCAGAGCTGAGGGTGATGAAACAATCGCTGAGAAGGCTAGAGCGCCGGTGGTGGAAAACTCATTCTGAATCAGACTGGACACGGGCTAGAGCTCAAGGTCGAGCCTACCAAGTGGCGATGGCAATGGCGAAGAGGACCTTATTTGCCGCTTCTATTGCATCTACAGAAAACAGCAGCAGGAGTCTCTTTCAGGTGGTTCGCAATCTATCGGAACCACCTTCGTCATCGGGGCCTGGTAGGGACCCCAAGATCTCCTGCAATGCTTTTGCAGTTTTTTGAAGATAAAGTTGCTCAGATTCGGAAGGAGGTAGACTCCACTGTGGGAGCAGGGCCGGGGCAGGAGAGTGCTAGAGTCCTGTCTAGTCAGGTTGTGTGGGATCAATTCCAATCTGTTACCTCCGAGGATGTGGACAGGCTGCTTGGACAAGTGAAACCAACCACCTGTCTTCTTGATCCTTGCCCATCCTGGCTGATAAAAACAAACCGGGAAGGGCTGGGCAATGGGCTCTGCGGGGTGGTGAATGCTTCCCTCTGTGAGGGAGCCTTCCCAGACCCGCTGAAAGAGGCAGTCATTAAACTGCTTCTTAAAAAAGCACCTTTAGACCCAGCCAATATGGCCAACTATCGCCCAGTCTCAAATCTTCCATTCTTGGGAAAGAATGGGTGATGGAGTGGGTGGTTGCTGAACAACTCCAAGCAAGCCAGGAGGATGCGGACCATTTGGATCTCTTCCAATTGTGATTCAGGCCTCACCATGGGACTGAAACTGCCTTGGTCGCGCTGGTTGATGATCTCCGGCGAGCTAGGGACAAAGGTGAGAGCTGTTTCCTAGTTCTGCTGGATCTCTCAGCGGCCTTTGGTACAATCGACCATAACATCCTTCTGAACCGTCTAGGGGGGCTGGGAGTGGGGGCACTGTTATACAGTGGTTCTGCTCCTTCCTCCTGGGCCGTGTTCAGAAAGTGGGGGGGTGAGTGTTCAGACCCCTGGGCTCTCACCTGTGGGGTGCCTCAGGGTTCCGGCCTCTCCCCCATGCTTTTTAATATCTTTATCAAACCGCTGGGAGAGATCATCAGGGGGTTTGGGTTGGGTGTTCATCAATATGCGGATGATACCCAGTTCTCTTTTAAATCAGAACCAGTGAAGGCGGTGAAGGTCCTGTGTGAGTGCCTGGAGGTGGTTGGAGGATGGATGGCGGCTAATGGATTGAGGTTGAATCCTGACAAGACAGAAGTACTGTTTTTGGGGGACAGGGGGCGGGCTGGTGTGGAGGACTCCCTGATCCTGAATGGGGTAACTGTGCCCCTGAAGGACCAGGTGCACAGCCTGGGAGTCATTTTGGACTCACAGCTGTCCATGGAGGTGCAGGTTAATTCTGTGTCCAGGGCAGCTGTTTACCAGCATCTGGTACACAGGCTGAGACCCTACCTGCCCACAGACTATCTTGCCAGAGTGGTGCATGCTCTAGTTATCTCCCACTTGGACTACTGCAATTCGCTCTACGTGGGGCTACCTTTGAAGGTGACTCAGAAACTGCAATTAATCTGGAATGCAGCAGCTAGACTGGTGACTGGGAGTGGCCGCAGAGACCATATAACACCGGTCCTGAAAGATCTTCATTGGCTCCCAGTACGTTTCGGAGCACAATTCAAAGTGTTGGTGCTGATCTTTATACCCTCAGTCCTGTATACCTGAAGGAGCGTCTCCACCCCCATCATCCAGCCCGGACACTGAGGTCCAGCACCGAAGGCCTTGTGGCGGCTCCCTCACTGCAAGAAGTGAGGTTACAGGGAACCAGGCAGAGGGCCTTTTCGGTAGTGGCGCCTACCCTGGGGAATGCCCTCCCCGCAGATGTCAAGGCAATAAACAACTATTATACTTTTTAAAGACAACTGAAGGCAGCCCTGTTTAGTGAAGTTTTTAATGTCTGACACTGTATGGTTTTTAATATTCAGTTGGAAGCCACCCAGAGTGGCTGGGGAAACCCAGCCAGATGTGCAGAGTATAAAGAATAGATTATTATTATTATTATTATTATTATTATTATTATTATTACTTTCCCAAAAAATCCAGAGTCCTTTCTGTTGGGGATAATTGAGAATGAAATTCCCAAGTGTCTAAAAAGGTTGTTTATGTATGCTGCTACTGCAGCCTGTGTTTTGTTAGCCCAAAAATGGAAAACGAGCAAGGTCCCAAATAAATAAGAATGGCAACTTAAGTTGACAGAATATGCAGAACTCACAGATTTAACATATAGAATAAGAGAACAAGCAGAACATACGTTTAAAGAAGATTGGGAAAAGTGTATGGGAAATAATTGTGTACAGCTGAAAATGCTGGCAGCATTAAGATAAATTAAACAGTGTAAACAAGTTTTGATGGATGCAATAATGGAATACTGAATGGTTTTGTTTTTGTAAAATATGCAGATATTTATGATATGTAAAATGAATCATGGAAAGAGAAGAAGAGAAGTCATTGATATCTTAAGAATGTAAAATGAGTTGTTTTAAATTGTACAACAGAAAACTTAATAAAATTATATACTAAATGGTTACATAACAATTCTGGTAGAGGGTTTATGACTGTCGTCTCATTCCAACCTCTGATGTGAACCTGAGTGTATGGATAAATCAAAGACTCCGATTGGTCTCGGGATTGAAATATCAGGATAGATAACTATGTAAACATATGAATTCAAGCCACGTAAGATTATTGTAAGCCAAATTCATTATGTTCAGTATAACATACGGACTTCATATACAGGTCTACTTGCTTAAATGTCTGAGCTCTGGGTTTGTCGTAACCACCCCTCCCCCCTCCCCCTTAGAACACGTTGTCTTGATTAATTATTATTTAGCTTGTATCATTTGAATAGTGGTTGCTGTTGTTGTTGGGAAATTGAGTTTTTAAAAACTTTTTCTTCGCACTTTCGCTGTGCAAAGAATGATTTAAAGAACCTTTCCCGATTTCTGTGCCTAGTTCATTAAAAAAAGAAAACAATTACTTTTCAGTGAAATACGAGAGGATCAAATTTCTTGTGATCGCTGTGAAAAACTCAGTTGAAGTCTATGCCTGGGCTCCTAAACCATATCACAAATTTATGGCATTCAAGGTAAGTAAATATGAAGAGATTCATACTTGCTTTCCATAGTATTCTCTACACATGCACACCCAAAACACATGAACAGAGTTCTAATCATGTCCCTGTTTCATCCTGTAATGATAAAAGACCATTGTCCGACAATTATTGGACTCCTAGTGGCAAATAGCCTATGGGATGGCGCCCAAATATTTATGTTTGCTTATATTAGTTTTAGTAACCTAATTAATTTAAAGTTGTATAAATTTGCATGTGAGAGGGAACGTGTCTGTATCACAGAAGGCAATGTAATGGAAGGCAGGGGAAGGCGTGCCCATTCCAGGCTTTTGTTTCCTTCCTTATATACTGTAACTGCTAAACCCAGGTAAGCCAAACATGGCAGAAACTAGGTTATCACCTAGTCTCTGGCATGTCTTATGCTGCCTTTAACACTGGGCAGGAGTGCTTTCTTGGGGATTCAAGCCAAATACTTAGAATCATAGAACTGTAGTGTTGGGAGACCCTTCTCTGCCTTAAATCCTGGGACTCAGCTACATTTAGTAAAGAAATAGTGATTTGAATGCGCTATAAACATGCGACACAAGATGGCACCAGACAGCAGAAAATTTTAAAACGCAATTTTCCATAGAGATCTTTTTTCTTTTTTTATAACTATCCTGTGTCTAGATCCACCTCCTGAGAGCCACTAGCACCAGTTTAGATAGGAAAACAGACTAGCCTGGTAAAAGGCAGATATGTTCTGGTGCATTAAAATAGTTCTTTAAAAAATCAGAATCTGCTGCCTTCTTCATTGACCAGAATGGTTTATAATCTCATAATCTCACTCATTAATCAGGCAAAGGTTGCAGCACTACTGCCTAATTTGCACCACGGTATTAAACTGATTGGGACGCGGGTGGCGCTGTGGGTAAAACCTCAGTGCCTAGGGCTTGCCGATCGCATGGTCGGCGGTTCAAGTCCCCGCGACGGGGTGAGCTCCCGTCTTTCGGTCCCAGCTCCTGCCCACCTAGCAGTTCGAAAGCACCCCTAAGTGCAAGTAGATAAATAGGGACCGCTTTATAGCGGGAAGGTAAACGGCGTTTCCGTGTGCTGCGCTGGTGCTGGCTCGCCATAGCAGCTTCGTCACGCTGGCCACGGGACCCGGAAGTGTCTTCAGACGGCGCCGGCTCACGGCCTCTTAAGTGAGATGGGCACACAACCCTAGAGTCGGACACGACTGGCCCGTACGGGCAGGGGTACCTTTACCTTTACCTTTATTAAACTGATTTCACTGCCCATTCCCTCTTTCCAGAGAAACTTGAGAACCATAGTTCTGTGAAGGTAGGCTAGAGACTTCAAACAAGAAGCTTTTCAGCGTTTTACCAAATAACAGTCTCGGGGATTACTTGGGAGAAGCCATGACAGAAAAGTGGTCCGAGGCTGCTATAAATTTGTAGTGTAGAATGCGTTTGCCCAAACTCACTATTTCTCTCTATCATTTATTTTGATGTGGGGTTAGATAGGGCGCTTTATGGGAACATGAATTCAGCTCACATAACTTGGGCTATCTCATAGATATGTCATAGAATCATAGAGTTGGAAGGGACCCTGAGGATCATCTAGTCCAACCCTCTGCAATGCACAAATATGTAGCTTTCCCTTATGGGGATCAAACCTCCAACCTTGGCATTGTAAGCCCTGTGTTCTAACCAACTGAGCTATTCATTGTATCCTGTTCTCATAACTCATAGTCCATGACTGTAGTCATTCTTTGTGAAAAGGGATGCAGGTGGCGCTGTGGTCTAAACCACTGAGCCTCTTGGGCTTGCTGATCAGAAGGTCAGCGGTTCAAATCCGCATGATGGAGTGAGCTCCTGTTGCTCTGTCCCAGCTCCTGCCAACCTGGCAGTTCAAAAGCACACCAGTGCAAGTAGATAAATAGGTACCACTGTGGCAGGAAGGTAAACGGCGTTTCTGTGTGCTCTGGTTTCTGTCACGGTGTCCCGTTGCACCAGAAGCAATTTAGTCATGCTGGCCACATGGACCAGGAAGCTGTCTGTGGACAAACGCCGGCTTCCTTGGCCTGAAAGTGAGATGAGCGCCGCAACCCCAAAGTTGCCTTTGACTGGACCTAACCATCCAAAGGTCCTTTATCTTACCTTTGTGGAAAGACAACGGAAAATGCTAATCAGGACTCTTTTTGGTTACATGTTTAATTGACAGTAAGATGCACAGTGTCTGATTCTTCTTTTTGCAGTCCTTCACTTCACTTCACCACAAACCACTGTTGGTTGACTTGACGGTTGAGAATGGACAGAGGTTAAAAGTGATCTACGGCTCACCAGTTGGATTTCATGCTATTGATGTGGACTCTGGCTCAGTGTATGACCTATACCTTCCCACACATGTAAGATACATCATTCTTTAGGAATCATGACAGTTTGCGGGGGGGGGGGGGGTTCTTCTTCAGCCTATGCAGTTAAAGAGGGTCTCATCGCTATTAATGCTGTGATTATTATCACTATTTGAATATTTTTTTCTACTCCACATTTCCATCCACATGGGTCCACAGAAGCAAGAAATTCTCAGTTGTTTAACAAGATTTATTGCAATAAATGTAACGAAATCTCCAAGTCATTTGCAATAAATATTAAAGCCATCAAGTAGAAACAGTTAAGAATGAGAAATTTAAAAACATTTTTTAAGATAATTAAAATTAGCAGTAAAAGGTTCGAACAAGGTAATGTCTACGTGTCTGGATAGAAAAATATTTTAACATCTAGTTTCCCTGTTGATTTTGGAACCATTCAAGATATACAGAAAATATACTTAAAGAAAAATATTTTAACATCTAGTATCCCTGTTGATTGTGGCACCATTCAAGATATACAGAGCTTTATAAATCTATGTTGGTCCTCTCTGTGCATGCAGTTTGGGTATTGTTGTTGTTTAATTATTTGATTGATTGATTGATTGATTGGCCATTGCTTTTCTTCCAATATATTGGGGGCAGCATACACGATTCTCCCCTTCCCATTGATGCAGTTTTCTCCTCTCAACAACCTTGTGAAAGCTTAGGCTAAGAGATAGTGTCTGGCCCAAGATTTGGGTAGAGATTTGAGCCTAAGCTCCTCTGATCTTAGTACACCTACTCCATTTAATTAATAGTGCCATGAGCGAATAATGCTGATGAATTTGCACAGGAAAAATAGAACAGGGACCAGCCCAAAAGTACCTTCTACTCTAAGGCGGCCTGCTATCTTTTTCCCCCTCGTTCTTCTTTGGCGATCACTCGTAGCTGAGTAAAATTGTCTTCCATGAACACGGTTTTAACAGTGTGTCTGTAAGTAACTGTGGAGGCCAATTCTGGATCCACACGTCCTTCCACAGTGGGGACATTGGTTTATGGGCAGGAGTTGATCACAGTGAGGGTTTGCCAAACATGCCTTCCTCTTAGCATGTTTCTCCCTTTCATCCTGAGTTTGAACGTCTTCAAAGTCCATGACACTTTTGGTAAAGACTGTTCTCCAATTGGAGCTCTTGCAGGCCACTGTTTCCCAGTTGTCGGTGTTTATACTACATTTTTTTAGATGTGACTTGAGAGAGTCTTTAAACCTCTTTTGTTGACCAACAGTATTACGCTTTCCATTTTTAAGTTCAGAATAGAGTAGTTGCTTGATAGACGATAATCAGGCATCTAAACACCATGACCAGTCCAACAAAGTTGATGTTGAAGAATAATTGCTTCGACACTGGTGATCTTTGCTGCTTCCAGTATACTGGCATTAGTTTGCCTATCTTCCCATTTTTTTGGAGACACCGTTGATAGAATCTTTCAAGGAGTTGGAGATAGCATTTATAAGTGGTTCATGTTTCACAAGCATACAGTAAAGATGGTAGTACAGTAGCTTTGTAAACAAACATTTAAGTTTTATTGCGAGTGTCCCAGTCCTCAAACACTCTGGACTTCAATTGGGAGAAAGTTGCACTTGCAGATCTCAGGCAATGCTGGATTTCAGCATCAATGTCGGCCCTTGTGAAAAGATAACTGCCCAGGTAGGAGAAGTGATCGACACTTTCCAAAGTTACACCATCGAGTTGGATTTGTGGTGCTGCCAGGGGTTGTTTTCTGCTTGCTGATGCAGCACTTTCGTTTTTGGGATGTTGAGAGATAGGCCAAGCTTTTCGTAAGCTTCTGTGAAGATATTTAGACTGGTTTGGAGGTCATCCTCTGAGTGTGTAGACTATACTGCCGTCAGCATACTAAAGCTCTCTGACAAAAGTTACAGTGACCTTACTCAGATTGAAGAGCTTTCCATCTGTTCGATATATGATTTCTACTCCGGTGGGGAATTTCCATTTGACAGTGTATGGAATCATGGCAATGAAAATAATGAATAGAGTTGGGATGATAACACAACCCTGTTAAACACCTGATCCTAATGTTAATGGTTCACTTTGAGAGCCACTGTTATCTGCGATTGTTGCTTTTGTCAGCACTCGTCATATCTCTGGTAAGGAGCACGTCACGGGGATCTTCAGCTCGGACAATTACATAGTCTAAGAGATGCCAGTAGTTCAACCGAGGGTCCCTCCATGATGTTTTAAATTTATTATTTTGTCAAAAGGGTGTGTTAATAAAAACAAGGTTGTGCATTGCACATATAGTTAATCCCCTGGTAAACCCAAGACTTCCTGTTTTGTCTTGTTGTGATCTTGCACAATTTTGCACTGAGATTCCCCCCCCAAAAAAAAAAGTTTTGGGGAGGGGCACAACCTCACATGGGTCACCTTTTTTGAGGGGGCACAATCTCGCATAGGTCACGTGACTTACATGGGAGTGTGGCCCCAGAAGATGGTTTCCTGGTTTTTTGTTGCAACCTGTAGGAGGGTATGGCATGAGTGAGTTTTCAGAAGAGTTTGTAAAGAGAGGATGAGAGGTGACACCACATTTTGAGCAGAAGGTGGTACAATGGCAAAGGGAAAATGTCACGAGGCCTCAGAAAAAATAAATGATGCTGGTCGCAGCAGCCCCCAATTTAAATGATGCTGGTCGCAGCAGCCTCCAGTTTAATTAGATACGTAGAGAAGCAATATTTCCCAGCTCAATGCCCTCAATATGAGAGCTCCCCATGGATGGCTGTGACTATTCTGCTCACTCGTCCACCATGAGACAGAGTGCACTAAAAATACACTTTACCCCCAAGAGTGCAGGAACTTAAAAAAGTGTGTCATTCCTGCAGCTGCTGGGACTTGTTGTTCCAGGAAGGGTCCGAATGTGAGAGGTTCGCTATATAATTTTCTTCAAGGAGGTTTCTGGAATCAGCATCCTAGGCTTCTTTTAAAGGCAACAGACTAGGTGTAGACACATCTGCGTCTGGCTCCCACTTTCTCTCTCTCTCTCTCTCTCTCTCTCTCTCTCTCTCTCTCCCTCTGTCTGCCTGTCTGTCTTTCTCATCAATTGGTCATGCAAGTAATACCAAGGCAACGCATCAAAATTGCTCTCCGGCTCTGGATACCTGTCCTGGTACTACGGATAGTGGCTGCAGAGACACCAGACTGCATGGCTGGAATGGGTATACTCACTTTGGCAAGTAAAGCATCTGTGGTTCTTTTATGGGTCAAACGTGGCATTGAGGTGGTAGAGAAATGGATGTCCTTTGAGTTGCATGTGCCTTTGCACTTCATGAAAAGCAATAGGGGAGTTCTGGTGTTCGTTCTCCTTGTGAAAATGCTAATTGCATGGATCTTTCATAATTGATACTCAGGTTAATCCTGTTCCTGGTACCATAGAGGATGGGTTAGGACTGTTTTCAGTATGCGTTTTTATCTCAAGGTCTCTTAAAACAAAGCACAGCCCTCTTTCATGTGCATGTACTACAAATCATCTCTCTCTCTCTCTCTCTCTCTCTCTCTCAGGAAGTGGGTTGGGGGTTTAAGATATTCTAAATTGCTTAAAGTTATTTGAATATTTTACAGTATGCATCACAAGGTTTTTCTGAGAGTGAGTTGAATGCGTATATTTTCTTCAATGCTGCTTGCTTTTCCTCTGTATTTGTTTGTTTGTTTGTGTGTGTGTGTGTGTGTGTTTGACCTGCTTTGAACATAAACTTCTGAATGACCTTTGAGCAATATGTCTGTGCAGCCTCCCCCAACCTAGTGCCCCCCAAGATGTTGTTGGGACTCCAGCTCCCATCAGCCCCATCTGCGTGGACAATAGTCAGGGGTGATGGAATTTGTAGCCAACATCTGGAGCAGACCCAATTTAGAGAAATTTGGCCAACTTTGCATGGAAAATGCCTAGGACTAAACAACACAGATAGAGGGGAATGTAAACATGGCTCTTTCTCTGATCAACAGACCTCTGAGGAGACATTTGTATAAGGGCCTTGATGCTAAGAAAAGGAGATTAACTGTACCCCAATCACCCTTTTATATTTCCCTCATTTAAGTGCTTCTTATCTGAACACTGCTATTTGCTTCAGGTGTGTGTAGGAGGCTGCTTGATTTCTCCTTCCTCCCCAAGGCGATTGAGAGAGTTTTCCCATGCAGTAGCCAACTTGACTCACAGATATATCGACCTTTGTGCAGTGCATCTTTTAAAGTTAGCGCAGAATTTTTTTGAGATAAAAGCTATCAGGGCCGAAGGCTAACATGAAACGGGAGCTGGCAATCTCTCCCTTCAAAGTGGAAGAAAGAGGCTGAATAATAGGAAATGGTGCTTAGAATAAAATAAATAGTGCTACACTGTGTATTGAGCTTGTGCTAAATATGACACCCAGACTAGTAAACTGTTCTGTAACAAATCCGCTCCACTTCCCAGTGGGGAGGAGTTGCGGTGGACCGCGTGGCCACCCACTCCCCACAGGAGACAGGGGACACTGTCCCCCGTCGCCTGGGGGATCCCGGCCAGCCCCTGCCCCTCCATGCTTAAGGGTATTCCGTTAAAGGAATCCGGGGGTGTTGATCTAGTCTGAAGCCCGGCTGGGGGGGCTAAGGCCTTGACACGACCCTGACGGGAACACCAGGGGGAGCTTGAGTTGGTTCGCATCAGCAGGGCTCCCCCTACCGGTGGCTTACCCTTACAGGGACTTCCTGCACAATGGGCAGGAGTCAGATATAGTCAGGTCCAATCAATGCCTAAGCAAATACCGGTCACATTCTGTAATTTCAATAAAGCTGTGGCCAAAATTTGCCCAATGACATAAACCTAATATCCGTGTCCTTGTGTGAGTTATTCCCAACATGGGGGTGGCTGCGGGGTCTCGACACGCAATGGGAGCTTTGCTGTGTTATTGCACTGTCTGCATATTTGCAAGTTTATTTATTTTTTTAAAATAGTATTTATTAAGGTTTTAAGTTTACAAAAAGGCAAAAGAAAACAGAAAAAACACCAAATTAAACAATAGCAAAACAACACATCACAATAAAAAACAGGAAAATAAGAACACTTAAAAACAACATACAAAAAAAAGGAAAGACAAATCGAGCCTTCCCATAACTTGTCTTTCATATGCTTGTTTCCCTGACCTCCTCACACCTCCCCCTTTTTTGTATTCTAAGTCAATTATCCATTTCAGCAAATCCTTTCCCTCTCTTCAAAATTCTTATCCTGAAAATTTATCTTGATCTTAATATAAGTTTAGTTTCCCTCTTTTCACCAATTAACAGTCTATTTTTCTTAAATCTTTGATACATTTTTGCTAAAATCACATAGATTCATTCCAACATCATTCTAACATTCATTAATTTTACAATGTTTCTGTAAATAGTCTTTAAATTTCTTCCAATCTTCCTCCACCGACTCTTCTCCCTGGTCTCGGATTCTGCCAGTCATTTCCGCCAGTTCCATATAGTCTATCACCTTCATCTGCCATTCTTCCAGAGTGGGTAAATCTTGTGTCTTCCAGTACTTTGCAATAAGTATTCTTGCTGCTGTTGTGGCATACATAAAGAAAGTTCTGTCCTTCTTTGGCACCAATTGGCCGACCATGCCCAGGCGAAAGGCCTCTGGTTTCTTCAGAAAGGTATATTTAAATACCTTTTTCATTTCATTATAGATCATCTCCCAGAAAGCCTTAATCCTTGGGCATGTCCACCAAAGGTGAAAGAATGTACCTTCCGTCTCTTTACATTTCCAGCATTTATTATCGGGCAAGTGATAAATTTTCGCAAGCTTGACTGGTGTCATGTACCACCTGTATATCATTTTCATTATATTCTTTCTTAAGGCATTACATGCCATGAACTTCATACCTGTGGTCCATAACTGTTCCCAGTCAGCCATAATAATGTTATGTCCAACATCTTGTGCCCATCTAATCATAACAGATTTCACCGTTTCATCCTGAGTATTCCATTTCAACAGCAAATTATACATTCTTGACAAATTCTTAGTTTTGGGGTCTAACAGTTCTGTTTCCAATTTTGATTTTTCCACCTGGAAGCCACATATTTGCAAGTTTAGATGCTGAATTCTTTTAATATATGCAGACTATCCAGAGCTCGTGCAAAGCTTTAATGCACCAAATTTTTATCTTTGTTGTGCCTCTAAGCTCATAGATGAGTAAATGCAATGCATACAGAGTTTTATTTAAACAGGGAAGCCAAGTGGGTCGACTCTCCAAATCCTCCTTAGATCACTGTCACCACCCAAGTGGTTAGTTCTGGAAAGGAAACAATGTTGGTCAGATAATTTGAAATCCGCACACTGGCTAAATTCTAATCCACGTTTTCCCCTCACTTTTTGTAAAGCAGGAAATATGTCTGCTATGCTGGTGAAAAAACACTAAGAGAAAAGTTTATTCTTTGTCCATTCATATCTATATCTATCTGTATCTGTCTATATAGCTTAAATATTACTTTGTCAACTTAGACTTTGTTTTATGTGGTTTAGTGTTTGGTTTCTAAAATTTTGCTTGCAAATATTTTAAAGAAGGCAGTCACTAAGTTGAAGTATAATGTATAATATTTTTTTCTATAATGCCGTTGTTAGTCTTATTGCATTGAAATCTCTCTTTGCTCACAATACACAGTCCAAGTGAAATATTGGATTTGGACAGTGACTATTGTATGCTTTTTGATAGTTAAATGTTTTTTCCCCTTTAAATACTGGCAGTGGAGGTAGAAGATAGCCAGTGTGGTTAGTTGCCATTAATAGTCTTACCCTCAATAAATTTTCTTATTCTCTTTTGAAGCCATCCATGTTGACTTTTCACTTGGTAGCTCAGTATTTCTTGCTATTTCTATGCTCTCTAGATCGCCAAATGGCAGCAGGAAGCATATAGACCTTTTTCAAGAAAACTTTATTATTGTTGTGGCTTCCAGAATCTTCATTGGTTTTAGTGCTCAGCCAGGGTTGGTGGACTGCGGTTGCTAAAATGACAGTGTTTTCCATTATATAAATTTCAATAAAATTTTGTTTCAGATCCAAGGGAATATCCACCCTCATGCTGTCATCATACTCCCTAATACCAGCGGAATGGAACTACTTCTTACCTACGAAGATGAAGGGGTCTACATCAACATATATGGACGTTTCTCAAAGGAAAATGTTTTGCAGTGGGGAGAAATGCCAGCATCTGTAGGTAAGTCTGAAAAGAACACAGCTGCCGGGAGGGAGGGAAAATGAAAACTAAGCAGGATCAGGCCCAAAGCCCATCTAATTCTGCGTCTTGCTCTCACAGTGGCCAGCTGAATCATATGCCACTTGATCCTTAAACAACAACTACCTCAAAAAGAACAAAACAATGAAGTTATCAGCAAAAGCAATTATCTAAAACAACCCAAACATAATAATTAAATCCAACAATAAGCTGAAACCAGATTAAAACACATGTCAACATTCTACATAACTGGAAAGGCTTGCCTAAACGAAAATGTTTTAGCTGGTTCCCAAAAGAGGACAGTGAAGGCGTATGCCTATTATTATTATTATTATTATTATTATTAAAATTTGTATACAGCCCTTCAGCTGTTGATCTCAGGGTAGTTCACAACGTATGGATGCCTCTGAGTTCCAGTATTACAACAGAGGGAGAAAAACATTGCTTTGCTTTCTCCACTCCATGCACAGTTCAATAAACCTCTTTTATGCTTCCTATAAGTCACTGTTTTTTCTAAACAAACAAAACAGAAAATTGAAAGGTGCCCCAGATCATCCTGCTCCTGTTGTCCGTACACCGGCTTTTCTGCTTGGGGAAAATGCACACAGCACATGGATGGAGAGCATTTATCTCCCTCTCATGTGAGAACTCGGGGACAAGCAAAGAAGCTGAATGCTGGGACACTCCAGGTGGGCAAAAGAAACTCCTTCTTCACACGGTGCGCAGTTAAACTGTGGAACTCACTCCCACAAGGTGGGATGGTGGTCACCGACTTGGATGGTTTTAAAAGAGGATTAAACAAATTCATTTATAATGATTTAAAAATAAAATAAAGAACATTTCCCAATAAACCAGAAGCCTTTCTTTTGGGAATGGTAACAACATAAATCCCTTTTTAAAAATCTGACAGGCATGAGACTTAGGGCATGTAAAGTCATGGTTGGCTACTGTGGGAATATCATGCTGGACTAAATGGAGCAATTGGACTGTGCACATAAAAGCCCAGTCATTCTCTGAAATAGCATCAGTCATCTGCACCAGGGCTGGATACTTGCTTGCAGGCATTGATAAGTCTCTTCCCCACCCTCAGGGGCCTACTATCACCAAGCCCCCATTAAAAATCCGTTGCCAGAGTGATGTGGGAAAGCCATGTAAGAGCCAGGGGTGTCTGCACTGAAGCCTGGTCCTGAGGAGCTGAGATGGGGAACCTGTGGCACTATGGATGCTGTTGTTTTTGAACTCCGTTTTCCATTATTCCTGACTTAAGGGACAAGCTGACTTGAGCCAGTGGAAGCTGAGCTATGTACATGCTACACATTTAAAGCTCAGGCCTTATCCCCAAAGAATTCTGGGAGCTGTAGTTTGTTAAGGGTGCTGGGAATTGTAGTTTTGAGAGGGGGTAAACCCACAGTTCCCATAACTCTTTAAATATACTTTAAATACACAGGCCACAGGTGTCCCTGCCATTCCACTCTTTCTGTTTCTGCCTCCCTTTCAGATGGGAGATAAACCATGCAAATGTGATTTCCTAAGGTTCAGGCATTAGCTTCCAAGCCCTGTCTCGTACATGTTACTTCCTCCACAAAGCTGCAGCCACATTGCATCAGTGGCATTTTGATTTTTTTTATTTTTTTTATTTTTTTTATTTTTTAATAATTTTTATTAAAGTTTCAAAGAAAGAAAAAGAAACAAGAAAAAAGAAAAAAAGAAAAACTTCAAAAAAAAGATACAGAAATACACAATACACAAATACACAGTACAAATCTCAAAAAGAAAATAAAAAAAACACAAAAAACCAGAATCAGCAATAAAAGAAAACATTACAATTAAAAACAATATCTCTTTTCCATTTCCGTTTTTAAGTTTACTTATTTTCTGGACTTCCTCATACCTCCCTCTTTTGTATTCCAATCCAAATTGTTTATCCAGCAATTTCTTTTCCACTTTTTTGGTCCCAATCTTTAATTTTAATATAATATTAAAATATATAACTTCAACTTCTTTAATCCTAATCTTTAGTCTTAATGTAATGTAGCATTAAAATTTTACCTCTTAATATCAAATTTCCATTTCATCAAACATCTTTAATCCTAATCTTTAGTCTTAGTCTATCATTAACCTTAACCTGTACAGCTGGAAACCGCTTATTTTCAGTCCAACATCACTCTAACATTCTTTAATTTTGCAATATTTCTGAAGATAGTCTTTAAATTTCTTCCAATCTTCCTCCACCGACTCTTCTCCTTGGTCACGGATTCTACCAGTCATTTCCGCCAATTCCATATAGTCCATAAGTTTCATCTGCCATTCCTCCAGCGTGGGAAGTTCTTATGTCTTCCAATACTTTGCGATGAGTATTCTTGCTGCTGTTGTTGCATACATAAAGAAAGTTCTATCCTTTTTTAACACCATTTGGCCGACTATGCCCAGGAGAAAGGCCTCTGGTTTCTTAGGGAAGGTATACTTAAATACCTTTTTTAATTCATTATATATCATTTCCCAGAAAGCCTTAATCTTTGGGCACGTCCACCTTCAATTTCTTTACATTTCCAACATTTGTTATCGGGCAAATGATAAATTTTTGCAAGCTTGACTGGGGTTATGTACCACCTGTATATCATTTTCATAATATTCTCTCTTAAGGCATTGCATGCCGTAAATTTCATACCTGTGGTCCACAACTGTTCCCAGTCAGCAAACATAATGTTATGTCCTACGTCCTGTGCCCATTTAATCATAGCCGATTTTACCATTTCATCCTGAGTATTCCATTTCAGCAGCAAGTTATACATTCTTGACAGATTCTTAGTTTTGGGTTCTAACAGTTCTGTTTCTAATTTTGATCTTTCCACCTGGAAGCCAATTTTCTTGTCCAATTTAAATGCCTCCATTATCTGAAAATAATGAAGCCAGTCTTGCACTTTGTTTTTTAACTTTTCAAAACTCTGCAATTTCAGTCTATCTCCGGATTTTTTTTTTAATCCCTATGAACCAGAGTATCTCAGAGTCTCATTTAGTATGCCATCATTGCTTTAATGTTGCAAATTCTAGGGAGAATACCAAAGTTCTCATCTACTGGATCAAACTGGTGGCTCCCGAATCCGTGCCAAGATCACTCTGTTGCTCCCCACCCAATGCTCTAAGGAGATTCTGTCAGTATTCGTGGAACTGTTTCCCAAACGAAATGGACCAATCGGCAGGCAGGCTGCGATCCACTTTCCAAAGGTTTCACCAGTGAGGTGCAAGCTGGTTTCTCCCCCAGCCCCATTCCACGGCTGACATTTCTAAGCAAACTCTGTGCTGTGGTATCTTTCTCTAATTCACATTGGCCTAAATTAGGAATATATGACAATGTTTGTGGTGCAGCAGAGAAGAAAGGGGGAAAAACATGAAGACCCCCCACTCCTGGGAACCGTAGTTTGTCAAGGGTGCTGAGAGCTTTGAGGAGACATCTAGTTCCCTCCCAGAACTACAATTCCCAGAGTTAAACCACTCTGGTAGGAATTGTTGCTTTGTGAGGGGAATAGAAGTGGTGTCTCCTAACAACTCTCAGCATCCTTAGAAGACTATTTGAAAGACTCTTTAAAATAGAAAGAAAAAACAAGAAGGTATTTTATTCCAGAAGTGTTTCAGACAGCATTTTCCCCCCTATAAGGAACATTTCCCAATTCAGTCCATCCTACATTGCTGACACTACCTGATGATAATGACTGAGAAAACAAACTTGTTTTTCACAGACAGATGGCTTTTGTTTCTGAAGTTATTTTACTCTAGTATCTCTTCCCACATAAAACACCCTCAAACTGATATGATGCAGCTGTGGTGTTCTAGTGGCAACATCCAATTAACTCACTCTGTGACCTTCTAGTACAATTAAAGAAGCATTTCCTTCATTTCTGACTGAGTCTTCTGCTTAAATTGGTATGTTGCTTTAGTGGAACTATGATGCTTACTAGGGTTTACTTCATAAACTGCTTAGAAGTCTAGGTTGGCAATTAAGCTGCTAATTTATGATGATGGTGGTGGTGAGGGTGAATAAGAATAATAAATTTACCTATGCCCTTGGTATCACAGCATCATAAGTTTCCCCTCTCCTGCCTGGTACTGGTAGCCAACAGGCACTGAGGGGTCAGAATGGTCAGCCCACAACTGAGAGCTCCCCGAACCTCCCTTCTCTTACCAATGCCATATGCATTGTTCACCAACCCATCTCCCTCTCTGTCCCAGAAAGGGTTGGTGATAAACTAATGGCAGATGTGAGGACGAATGTGGTCCAATGCTTGCTTGCTCATCCCCACCTGATGACCATCTTCTGCCATATTGGTGGCTTCCCCCCACCCCCAAATCACAAAACAAAAAAAATCTGGGTAGGCCCTAGTAGGCTGCACTATCACATGAAACAGTATCTTTGAGGTACAGTGGTGCCTCGCAAGACGAAATTAATCCGTTCCGCGAGTCTCTTCGTCTTGCGGTTTTTTCGTCTTGCGAAGCACGGCTATGAGCGGCTTAGCGGCTATTAACGGCTTAGCGGCTTTAAGAAAAAGGAAACAAACTCGCAAGAACTCGCAAGACGTTTCGTCTTGCGAAGCAAGCCTATAGGGAAATTCGTCTTGTGGAACGACTCAAAAAACGCAAAACCCTTTCATCTAGCGAGTTTTTCGTCTTGCGAGGCATTCGTCTTGCGGGGCACCACTGTAAATGTGGTTCTAAAGTATAGCCAGGGTTTTCCTGGAATTGATTTTGATATAAAGAACGCAGGCCCTCCAAGTGTCCCTATTTTCCAGGGACAGGCCCAGATTTGCAGAAGCCGTCCCGGTTTCTGGTTTGATCCTGGAATGTCCTGCTTTTCCTTAGGATGCCCCTATTTTCGTTGGAGGGTATGGAGTTATGCGACCCCCAAGCCAAGGAGATAAGTAACTACTGTATACAACCTTTAGAAGACATCTGAAGGCAGCCCTGCATAGGGAAGGGTTGTTGCTTTTTTCATGCTTAATGTTTTATTATGTGTTTTTTTAATAAGTTGGAAGCTGCTCAGAGTGGCAATTCAGTCAGATGGGTAGAGTATAAATAATAACATCATCATCCTTATTATTATTAATTGAATAGGGCATCCCTATGTTCTTCTGAGAAATGTTGGAGGGTGTCATGGATCAACCAAATTCACTAGAATGTTGTGAGAATTAGTTCATTGTTGATTTTAACAGAGGGTTAAGACAAGACCATGGAGATAAGGTTGCCAATAGCAACTAATCATGAACCACAGCTGTGGACCACCTCCCATATTGGAAGTGGTACTCCTCTGAATACCAGTTTCTGGGAAATCACATTGCACTTCACTTCCATTTGCAGGCATCCTGTAGATATAACAATAACATAATAACATCAGGTTGGCCAATGTGAGAAGAAGATAGACAAGATGGGCTTCAGTCTTACCCAGCAGATCTCTTCTTAAGTTCCTTTGTTCAAAAAACAACAACAATGCAAAATGATGTGCTGTAAATTGCACCATTGACATTATTTAATGGGGTTTACTAGGCTTGACTAGGTTCCAACAAGAGAAATCTTTCTTTCCTTGTTTATTTGTGGTTAAGTTTCTCAGTAGCTTTGTCTTGCCCAGGGCCACTCAAAGTGACTTATAACCAAAGAGACAGACAATAAACCCTGTATAATAATAATAATAAACAATAATAATAATTTTATGATTTATACCCCGTCCACCGATCTGGCTGGGTTTCCTACTCTGGGCAGCTTACAGGATATATAAAACATGGTAAAGTATCAAACATTAAAAATTTTCAGATACAGGGCTGCCTTCAGGTGTCTTCTAAAAGTTGCGTAATACTTTATCTCCTTAA